>NW_024884800.1:274036-483871 GCF_019232065.1 Centrocercus urophasianus | reverse complement strand
CGGCTGAAATGCTACGAGCAGGAGCTGGAGCGCACCAACAAGTTCATCAAGGACGTGATCAAGGACGGCAACGCGCTGATCGCCGCCATCCGCAGTGAGTCCCGGCTCTGCTGCCCCGCGGCTCCGCGCTGCGACCGGGATGCAATAGGGAACAATAGAACTACGACCGGTTTTTCTCTATTTCCAACGCTCTCTAAATAGGAATGCTTTTTCTGGAATATAATTGCACCTCGCTGCTTCTGGAGCGTGTGTTTCCCGCAGTGCCTTTAGGAGAGCTGTGCCTGTTGTGTGCCGGTGCCCGCGCAGGGCTGCTGAGCTCCCGCACCGCCTCTCTTAAGGACGGCGGAGCTGCGCTCGGTGAAGGCGCTCCGTGTCCTTCATAGATGGAGCACGCAGGTTCCTGAACGGGGCCCCACCGGCACGGCCAGCCTCTGCAGTCACGGCATCAGAGCGTCGCAGAACTGGGAGAGCTCAGCGCACAGTTCCTCTCTTTGTGCATGTATTATTTTGTTTCTTTCTGAATAACGATGAGAGCGGTATCTGAGCACGCATAGACTTCAGTGCCGGCTCTAAGGGAGCTGCTCATTCAGGAGCACTGAGGCCCTCTGATCCCCAGAGGGGGTCTACTGTGTCCCAGCCCCACACCTACTGCCTTTTGTCCCCGCTTTTCCCTCTGGCACCAATGCATGTACTTTCCCAGTGCTGTCCCTCGCATCTCATCTGTTACTATAGAAGCTTAAAATAGAGCCCAAGACGCTGCTGTTAGTGCTGTGCGTGCATCAGGCCAAGGGGAGAGAGGAGAACCTGCAGTGCAGGGTGTTTGTGTGTGTGTGCTGCGTTCCTTGTCTGCTTGGTTTTAGTTTGTATTAGCAGGTTTAGCAGCCACCCTTTTGTTTAGAGCAGCTCAGGGCTCTGCGTTACTGGGGCTGTGTCTGGCATAGCCTGTGTGTGCCCATCTGGAAAACAGCTGTAACAAAGGCTGGCGTGGCCCAAACACCGGCGTCACAGTTTGGTGGGATGCTGGTGTCCTGCAGAGGAAACCAAAGATCTCTGCTCAGATCAGGAAAAAACAACAAAGAAACAACAGCAAATCAAAACCCGGTTGTTCTCGTCAGACCTGTCTGCTCTCTGAAGGCTCTGAGCCGTTTAGGTTTTGTGTAGGAAGGGTTGTTAGCAGTCACCAGTCTTACAGTTAATATTTACAGTGAAAGGTAACAGGTTCTCCTGTCTGTAGTTGACAGCTGACACTGAAACGTAAAGAAGAAAGTGGTGGTGAGGGTGGAGCTGAGGGAAGGGTGGGAGGAGACTTGTGAGGAGGGGTGCTGTGGGACCTGGGTCTGCACCTGTGCATTACATACGTGTAACAACCAGATTAACAGCGACGTGGTGACACAGGAGGTGCAATGACAAAAGGACCAGTGCAACGGGAAGGTGTGACAAAGAGAAAAGGAAAGTGCTCACCTGTCTCTGAAGATCTCAGCTGACAGGAAAACTCCACAAGGAAGGGATTTCCAACCAGAAGCCCTTCCCTAGCGGCACTCAGCCCTTAAATGGGGTCTGAGAGAGGTGCAGTCACCCCTCCCAATCACACAGCTGAACTGCCTTCACCTGCGCTCCCAGGGCTGACCGGTCCTTTCCCCAGGTGTTCAATCAGTGGTGCAGGCTGGCACTCAATGGTTTCCATACAACATGGCAGCATCCACAAGGTGTATGGAGAGAAAGGCACGCTGGGCCTGCTGTGCACGTGTGAGCTGCTGCCAGCAGTCTGCATGTAGACCCAAGCCCTGGAACTGCCCAGAGCTGTCTTTTGTTTTCCATTTGCCGAGTCATAGGAAAAACAAGTGAGTGTGAGTCTGCGTGAGGATCTGCAGAACCCTGATTTACGGGCTGCTGCTTTGGGCTGTCGGTACCTGGTGCACACATGTCCTCTCCTTGCAGAAGTGTCTGGCAAGCTGAAGTTGCATGGAGATCTTAAGTGTGTTCTGACAGAATCTGAACATGACAATCCTGCCTGGCACCAACTTTAATGTGGTAGCAGCAGTGGCTGGGCCTCCAGTGTCTGAAAAGTGCTGTTCCAGTGACCTCCACTGAGGGTTTTTGGACTGTTCACAACAGGACTGAACGTGCTGGGTTAAATGCCTCCAGCAGGGATGTGCTGGTGCTGGGTGCACAGCTGTAACAGAGCTCCCCACAGCTGGTGCTCACGTCCCTGTCCTGCTGCAGGGCAGGTGAGGTGTGACACCGAGGGGCTGGGGGCAGTGATGTGAGCCTGGTGGGCAATGCATTGAGCCCCAGCCTTTCATGGGTACGGGAGAACTGAGCGTGTCGGCATTTTCCCCCATCCATCACTGACATGTTACTCATTGAAATACAGTGTGTGAAACCCTCCTGAGCACCGTACAGCCTCGGGTCCCACTGTCTGTTCCTGTGCTGGTCCCACTGCTGTGTTGCTGCTGCTGTGCTTCTTTGTCAACCGGAAAAAAGAGGGAGTTGTCTGTACACGGGACACACAGATGGCAAAGCAGAAGGTGGTGCCAAGCAAGAAATAGGACTAAAGCAAAGCAAAATATTGGGCAATTGTGATGATCTTAGACTTCAAAGATAGCAAAGAAGTTACTTTGAGACAAAATAAGAGATATTTTTGTTGCAGAGTTGGCCGTATCTTTCCCTATTCGTGCCAGAAGTGCTCAGAGCTGCTGGAAGTGCCGAGTGACGGTTTCAGTCCCACGCGCTGCCCTCACACTGCAGCACGCACTGGGATGCCCTGCACTGCTGCAGCCACGGCCCCCCGAGCTGCAGGGCTGCCCCGAGCTGCAGGCAGGCTGAAGGACGAGGAGCTCCGGGTGCACTGCTGGTGTTTCTCCTCCCTGGGAGTGCCGTGTTGCTGTTCAAGGTGCAGCGCTCACCACGCAGATGTGAAAGGCAGAGAACCACGTGTGCAGGGCGGCTCTGCAGCACCGTGCACATCTCTTCCTTGCAGTGGCAGTGCCTGACACAAGCTGTGCGTCAGGCAGCACTCGGCGAGGCAGCCTTGTTGTCCTAGCAATACATCATTCACATCATTTTCTTTCTGCAGCTCGGTATGCTGCCTCGTCTTACTTTTTGTTGTTGTCTTGGCAGGGCTTGCAGCTTTCTTCTGTGTGTGTTGTTGTTTATGCAGAAGCATCCGTCTCTCCTGGTCTTTGATCTTCCTGTGCGATTGCATATCAGGTGGAGTTTGATAAACGTCAAGTTGAGGCTGTTTTTATTAATTGCGAGCGTTACAAAGGTCTGAGCTGGCTTTTGAAGCTGAAGAGCTTTGAGATCTCATGCAGATGTTGCATACATGCTTTTGAAATCCATTTCTGCACAGTGCATAGTTTTGCAAATTGCTTCTGAATTTGCTTGCCAGTTAAGCAGCTTTTCCAGGCAATGTGAGCATTTCATCCTGGAAAGACAGCGCTATGCAGGAACGCACAGAGGTGTCTGTGCCTGCAAAGTGATTTGTACCAGAAGAGAGCAGACAGGTGTTTGTCTCCACAAAGCAGCTGCTCACATCCATCGGTGCCATGCAGCAGCCCAGCAGCACTGCTTGGCGTGGAGCTCTGTGCCACCAGAAGTGCAGGGCCGTCAGAGCTCTCAACAGATCCATGTGCTGCCATAAGGGACAGTGCTTGAGGATTCAGTGCTTCTGAGTACAGAAAGCAGTGTGTCAAGAATGTGAAATACTGTAATGAGATTAAAGAAATCCTGGAGTGCCTGTCTGATTCCTGCAGAGCCCCCTGTGCTATTTCATGTGAAGTCTGTAGACAAAGGCTAGAACCCCTTGAGCGAGATTTCTGGCTGTTGGCACGGTGTCTTAGATCCAGACACTGTTTTTTCTCTATGTGTGAGCAAGGCTGAAGCTCCTCTGCAGAAGGGAGGAAGAGGAAGGCGCTCCGTGCCCTGTGTGCCCCTCGGCTGCTGGCACTTGCAGTGCTGGAGCTGTGTGGGCAGACGTGAGCTCTGTGCTGGGCGCCGAGGTGCTGGCAGTGAGATACTCTGCACAGAGCATGAGCCAGTGCTGCCTTAATGGATGTGCATGGAACCCCTCTGTGTGTGTTCACAGAGCCCCTCCGTGGGGGTGCGCTGTTCCACGGGGGGGCACAGAGCTGATCCATGTGGGGGTGTGAGCCCCAAGTCTCACAGAAAGCCATTCCTTCAGCTGCCCATGGGGGAACCTGGAAGCCAAGCAGGGTTTGTGTAAATCGTTCACTGGTCAGGTGTGTGTGAAGAGCTGCTGTGCACCCAGGATTGTTGTGCTGCTTAAACACGACTCTGTTCTCCTCTCCTCTGCTTGTATCCTCGCACTTCCCTGTGCTCAGAATCATAGAGCCACTCAGGTTGGAAAAGACCTTAAGGATCATCAAGTCCAGCCACGACCTAGCAAAGTTCCCTGGCTCAAATGACCTTCCACCGAACCAGCGCTTGGGCAGCGCTCAGCACCTGAGCTGTGCACGGAGCTGTGCAGGAGCAGACCTGCGGGGCTGGGCAGGTGCTGGGAGCGTGGGCTGTCTCCGCTCAGCCTGGCTTGTCTGCCTGCCCTGTGTTTGCCATTGCAGCAGCACAGGAACGCGTTATCAGGAATGATAAAAGCAGCTTCCGAGGAATGTGTTTGGGATGCAGAGCACTGCAGGGAGCCTTTCTGGAGCTGCTGACAGAGCAGGCGGCTCCGAGTGCTCCTGCGTGAACTGCTTCAGTGCCGTGTCCAGAGCCCTGCCTTTTCACAGCCCGTGAGGTAGGGGGCTCTGGGAAGCTCCTGAGGCACAAAGCTGCTGTTTGCCCCCGATGCTTTCTCTTTGGTCTGTTCCTGAAGCAGGGAGCTGCCTTGGGATGTCCCTGGGGCAGGGATGGCTTACTGCCATAGGAACACCTTCCCCCCTCTTTCCTGGAGTGAGTTACGATATAGCAGTTCATGTTAAGCTGTTCCTGGACTTCTGCAGGGGAAAAATGACTTGCTGGAAAATACAGCACTCCCCTCCAGCAGTACTATCTGCTTACATTTTCCTGCTCCTTGCTGCTCTTCTTCAGCCAGGGCTGCTCAGATGCCCACTGGCACGTGCTGAGAATTCCTTCCTTGCTTGGCTATTGCAGCCATCATTTTCCAACACTTGTCCTAGCCCTAATAAGAAGGTTTTCAGAATTGTGTGGAGTTACTATTGATAACTTTAATTTTTTTCTCCTAATTTCTCAGCTTTTATTGTCTGAAAAGATAGCAAACCAGCTTAAAAACAGTAAATTACATATGGGACACCTCTTCGATCCAGCAGTTTACACTCTGTAAACTAAGGGTGTCGAGGACGTACTAACAAGGACCATTCACATCTCTGCCTCAAAGAGCACAGGAAGAGAACGAGAGCCTTCACATAGCTTTGAAGGGAGCTGCGTGCTCCTGAGCCCCTCTGTGCAGCAGGGGATGGCAGCAGGGGCAGCAGGCACGGCTCAGCACGTGCTGTGTGTCTGTACGGCGTGCTGCAGTGCTGCTGCGAGCAGGGGGTGAAAGTGCTTTGGCTTTGGGTCGCTGATGTGGCTGGATGTGCGTAAAGGTATCTGGCACACCTGGTTCCTCTCACCGAGAAATCTCATCATTTTTTTCCTTCGGACCTACCTCTGCCTTCCTGAGGGAGTGGAACTCGAGCCCTAGTGCGATGCTGAGGCAGTGCTCGGCTTACAGAGCACTTTGTGTGTCCGTATGGCAGCACAGCGGAGCTGCTCCTGTGCCACTGCCAGCTCTCCCTGCTGAGCACTTCTGTTCCTGTGCCGCGTTCAGACAGGTGGATGAAGGGGGCTCCCCAGCAGGCAGCAAAGGAGCTCATTTTCCTGGGATTTAGGCGCCGTGCACAGAACCGGAGGTCACAAGTTGGTGTAAATCTAAAACAGATATGCCTTAATCAGAAGCTAACCAACGAAGAAAACAAAGCAAGCTGCCACCAAAATCTAATCTGCAGAAGCAGGCAGGAAGGAAAAGGAGCATGCACAGTATCTGTGTGCTCCAGGAGTGAGGCAGAACTTTCCCTTGGGCTGGAGCTCCTTGCTGTGCATTTGTTAGATTTTGTTTTGCTGCTGAGCACGGCAGGACGAGCCGGGCGGCCTCGTGCCCACGCTGCAGCTCTGGGCAGGGCTGCTTGCTGCTGGCTGCAGGCGCCTCCTGGGGAGGGTCTGGGGTGGGAAGCGCCGGGCAGCTCTTCCTGCCTCTCCCCGTCCCCTGGCGCTGCAGCACAGATGGTGCTGGAGCGTGTTGTGGTCCAGTGTCATCCTGCTTCAAGCGAGCCAACACACAGTATTTTGGGGGGGCTTTTCCCAGCCCGGGTTTGCACCCCAGTCTACTTCCCAGTGCCGTGCCATGCAGGAAAGCAGCACCCATTGCACAGGGAGCTCAGCCAGCAGGCGCACAGCCACCTGCTTTCCTGGGAAATGGGGACGATCGCAGTGTGAGAGCCCTGAGATCAGCTGCGAGCGTGGTGACGCGGGCAGGATCACAGCACTGGGGAGCTTTCATGTGTGTAAGTGCGTTTGCTCTTCTGCCACACGTGAGACAACCACACAGCTTTTCTTCCATGTTCTGTTGCCTTTCTTGGCCTGTTCTCTGGAAGGATGTGGGTGTTATCCCTGTTTTGTAACGTGTCTGAAAATCCGCAGCTCGCAGCAGCGCTGCTGCTGACTAAAGCGTTTCCTCTTGAGTCACCATGTGAAGACTCAGCTTTTCTGCCTTCTTCCTTGAGAAATGTTTTGAATACTTTGGTTAATAATTCTGTTGGTAGCACGCTGGTAACTACAGATGTGGCTTCCTCGTCTGCCTGCCAGCTTTCTGTGGGTGGCTTCAGCAGTGCTGCGCATGCTGGCGGGGCGCTGTGCCGTGCTGTGCCGCAGGAGAGTGGAGCTCCAAGCTGCCCTCTGTCTCAGCCCCCAGCCCCAAGCTGTGCGTCTGGGCTGGTTTCAGCAGGAGCTGCTGCCCGCACAAATGAGCTGACCGTGGCCATGGGCGTCCTGTGCCATGGATGTCCCCATACCGTGGGTCTGACCATAAAAGATGTGCCCTGTCCCCCTGAGCTGTGCTCAGTGCTTGGGCTTGAGAATTACAAAGTTTCTGTGCAGCCTGGAGAGCCCTGATGTTCAAAGGCAAAGAATGGCCAACTTTGTCCCATGAACTCTGTAAAGCTCTGCGTTACAGATGTTGAACATGCAAAAGGAGACCGCTGGTGAAGTTCAGCAGGCAGCGATTACTAAACATGAAATAAAGGTTTTGTTCTACAGGAGCAGCTGATAATCGTGAGGTGTAAGGCTTTGGAAACTTCTCCTTTTGGTGGTGTGGAGTTCTCCATGGTTTCACTCTGGGCTGCAGAACGCTCGCTGCTGTCGGGATCCCTCTGCTGGGCAATGCCACCCTCAGGTCCTGCTGGTTTGTGTTTCTGGACACATTCAGAAAGGCCCTTTGCAGCCGATGTCCTTTTTGTCACTGAGTTCTCCATACAGGTGAATGTACAGTCATGGTCATGTGCTGCTTCAGTGGTGATAAAAGCAGTTGGACAATAGAAGGCCTTCATGGCAGCTTCCGAGCTGCTCTGTGCTGTGTTCCCCCTCTGTTTTTGTCTAGTTTCTGTTCCTCCAGCCAGCACTGATTACAAAGTGCTGAGCCTAGATCTTTTTAAAGAAGCATAATTTCATTAATCTTACTGAACAGCGCAGCTGTGAAAACAAGGAGCGACAAACAGGACCTGCAGCTGAGCTGTCAGGCTGCCAGGCAGGTCCTGCAGGTCTGCAGCAGCAGCTGTCCTGCACGGCACTGCACCCGAAGGGACGCCTGCAGCAGGGTGCGGCGGTGCTGCGTGGCGGTGGGAGGGCAGAGAGGCAGTTCTCAGAGGTGCCCCGTCGCTGCTGGGACCTCGCTGGTTCCCCAGTGTCCCGGGGCAGGACTCTGTTTGTGGCCGGTGCCCGGCTGCTTGCAGCAGCACGGTGAGGGCAGGGTGAGCGGGGTGCAGCCTGCAGACCTGCCGCACCGTGGGCCGTGGCGGAAAGCAGCCACACATGAGAGCTGCGGCCTGTGCCAGCACCGAGCCGGGCTCCTGCCTGGCCCTGCTGCCAGCAGCTCTGCGGTCCCACCGAGGGCTGAGCCGTGCTGTGTGATGGGAGGCAGTGCTGGGCCGGCTCGGGCCCCCGGTCACAGAGCTTGGGCTGGGACGGCTCCGCCAGCGCTGCTGATCATGAGACCTCCCCGTGGGGACCGCTTGCTCTCTGCCCCGGAAAAGAGCCTCTTGTTTTCGTGTTTGTTTTCGCTGTTCTCTCACTGCCTGTACAGCGGGGAGCTGCAGGGAGCTGCGGCTTGCAGAGCACACCCTCCTGCTGCCCGCTGCCTGCCGCTGGTGGTCAGCCCTGTCCTGCGTGGTGCTGCCCAGAGCTGCCATCAGCAGGCACCCCTGGTGTCCGCAGGGCCACCTCCCTTCAGGTGGTCCTTCCTAAAACACCTTCTGCTCGCCCTGGCTCAGCACGTTCCCTGCAAAGAGCCTGCTCAGCACCGTGATGCCCTGTCTGCAGAGTTAGGGAGGGCTCAGAAAAGGATGGCAGCAGCAGTGTAATGCAGCGTAGTGCAGTGTCATCCACTGTGCCCGGCTCCCACCTGCCCAAGTGGCCCAGCTGCTCCAGTTGCTGTCAGCAGGAGCCAGGAGCTGCCCCAGGCACTGCCGGCCCCTCCTGCACCACAGTCAGGATTTGCTATTCTCCTTATTGTAGAAACACCACCCCACCTTCATCCCGAGCTCTGTGCCTGCAGAGCAGCAGCAGGGCAGCATTCCTCACGTGTTCTGGCTCTCAGAAGGCTCTCTTTCATTGCTCGGGTTTAATAAACTCCAGAGAGGGTATGAATAATTTCCTCTTCTACTGGTTCTTTGGTTTAGACAGTGGATAGGCTGAAATTTATGCAGGGCTGTAGAGGAGAGGAGAAGGAAACATGGCTGCAGCCCTTTGGTGCACCATGAAATGTTTTCCTTCACATCACTGTAACTCAGGTGAAAGACAAAAGATACACATTGCCTCAGCATTGGGCCATGCTGGAGCCAAGCTCTGACCCAGGGCTTTTGTGCTATGTGGGCTTGGTTGGGATGAAGCAGCAGGAGAAGTGAGCAGACTGCACTGAGCACACGGCAGCAGGACACTCATCAGGTCCTGTGATCCTCTGGGGCTGTAGGAACTCATCCTGAATGCAACTCTTGTGTAAACTTGGGGTTAAAGTGAATGAAGATGTGGTTGTTTTCCCTCTGACATACTGGACGAGGATCTGGACATACAGGATTGAGATAAACTGCAGTTGTAGCATTTCTTAACTCACATTTCCATGTTTTTGCTGATTTCTAAGGCTGCTGACCATTTTGAACCTGCATTTCAGTGAGCCGTGTGCTCTGTCCCGGCCGCCTCCTGCCTTTTTCCTGTTTTGCTGAAGGAACTGCTCCAGCTTTGCGGACCTCTGGGTCAGGTCGAAATGCCATAAAAATGCTAGAGGTGAAGTGCTGCTCTTTCAGGGGTCGAGCATTCAGAGCCGAGTTCTGCCTCTTGCTTGTGGTGAGCAGCATTAGTTTGTGAGTGGTGCCAACGCAGCAGAAGTCACTTTGCAGCAGCAGTGATGCTGCAGTGCAGCTCTGTGTGGGGACAGCAGTAGGAACCTGTGCCCTGCCAGGCCAGGGAGCAGCCTGTGCTTGTTTGCAGTTTCAGGAGGTTTGTTCCTTCTTTTGTTGCATTGCTTGAGCTGATCCATTGCCCACATCAGAGCTGGAAGCTGGGGAAGGCTGGAGGGCTCCTTGGGAGCTGGTTGGGAGCAGCCTTGGTGCTGTGGAGCTCTGTGTGTGTTCTGCTGGGTTTGGTCTCGCATCTGTGGCTCAGGTTGGCCATTTGTTTCTGGCAAATGGAAAACCCAAATCAGCGTTTGAAGAGAGGCCTTTGTGAAATGTGAATTCCCATGGATCCAGAAGGCTGCAGGGCACCTGCAGAGAACCTGCCAGCATTGAAGAGGAGCGCTGTCTGCTCGGAGAGGGGCCGTTTTAATTACCTGCCTGTAAGCCTCCGCGTGTTCCGAGCACTGGGGCACTGCTTCCCTATCAAGACACTTCTGTGCCTTTGGAACTGCCTACAAGGCTATCCAGAAGATTTTTCTTTCTTTTTCTCATCCGAAAAAATCAACATGTTTTTGTGCTCAGGCAGCTGTAGAGCACTGTTCCTGAAGGCACTGAGTCAGGGCTGATTACTCACGGCTTTAATGACACATCTGTGTGCAGCCAGGGCAGCTCCATTGATTTCAGAGCTGAGGTATGTTGGTGGGACGATGTTTTGGGGATTTGGTGGAGTCAGTGCATGCTGTGTGACTGCAGCAGCCCTGCATGGTGTGCAGACTGGCCGCGCCGTGCTGCAGGCAGCGCTCTGAGCAGCGGGGCCGGGCACACGTGTGAAACCTCCGCTCTTGGACCGCAGCGTGGACGGATGAACTCCTTCATCGTGCAGCTCCCTGCAGAATTATTCAGTGGGAGTTACTAACAGTGGAGACATTCTCTCCCCTGTGGGGCTTTACAGCCCTTTCTTTCTCGTGGAAGAGGAGTTTCTCGTGTTCTGCGTATCCCACTGCGCTGCTCCCTGCAGGACACTAGAAAGAGTTCTGAAGTGACCAAAGCTGAGGAAGAATGTGGGTGCATCCCTCCCACCCAGACCACCCTGTGTCTGGCTCACACCAGGCAGCACAGCCCTGCCCTGCAGGAGCACAAAGGTGCTGGTGGCCCTGCAGCCATCACCAGCAGCTGCTGCTGACATTCTGATTTTGGGAACACAGCGACACGTTTCACTTGGCAGCAGGGGACCACTATAATCCCATGGATGTTTGGGATGAGAAACCCCATTTTCTTTGCTGAAACCTTTTGTGGGACCCGGGGCACATCCTTAAGTAGCTGCAATCTCTGGGTGTGATTTTGTTACACATCAATATAATGACGTGACCTTCTGCAGCGCGTGTGTCCGTGCAGGGGCTGCACTGGGTGCTCATTCCCTCCTGCTGCCAGATGCTGCTGGTCAGCACTGTCCTCTGCTGAGTGGTTGGACCTCATCTTTCCTAGAAGAGCAGGTTACTGTGGCTACAGGTTGTGAAAGCCAGCGCCGTGTGCTGAACACTGCAAGGAAGGGAGTCCCAAAGGATTTCTGATCAAATTCATTTTGCTGCGTTTCCACGGAAACAAGCTGTGCTGAGCCAGCAGGGCCCTTAATGCTGACATGAAGCCATCAGATGTTCCGGTGTTGGACAGGATGAGCTGTGCCTGCTTTCTGATGTGCTGTCCTGGTTTGCAATTACAGCACTGTGCTCCTGCTCCTCTCTGCTCCCTGCACGCTGCTGGGGCCGAGCAGAGCCCAGGGCGTTCACTTCCAGCTCTGTGCTGTGAGTGTGAAAGGCTGGGAGTGGGCAGGAGCTGCACGCCTGGCAGCCGTGTGTTTGCATCAGAGGGGAGGAAAATGAGGGAAAATGCAGATGCTGGGGGCCCCTGTGCATCACGGGTTCGGCCCTCATGCTGCGCCTGCTGCGGCTGGCTGCCAGCAGGCACTTCTGCAGCTGGGGCAGGTGCCAGAACCATCCCTGCTTTCATTTGCCAATAAACTCCCATCGTAGCAATAGTGGTTTTCTTACTATAAGAGTACCCAGTGCTGTCTTTATAGTGTATATGTAGGATTTGTCAGAAATCAGTGTTCAGCCAAGGCTCCATACGTGTGTACAGACAAGTAGTGTTTTGGTCTGTAGGAATCTGGTTTCCATTAAGTGATCTCTGAGAGCCATGCCAGACGTTAACAGCACTGCTTCTCCCTCCAGCTGATTCAGTTCCTTCCTAACCCTAGACCTGGTGTGATTGCAGAATCCATCTGCAAGCACTGGGCACCTCCTGCTTCCCTGCCCCTGTGGTCATGTTCTGTCCAGGGCACCTTAAGGGCTGTTCCTTGGGCGTCCCTCGCCTTTGTATCCAGAAAACAGGCTCGTGCACGGAGCCCTGCCCAGGTGGCAGCTCCCTATGATGGTTGTGCATCCTGGGGATGTGGTGACAGCCACCACCACCCTTGTTCTTGCAATGGCTTTCGCCGTGTGTATTCTGAATGGATCACAGCAGCAACCTGGCCTTGATTCATGCTGGGGAGTTTTCTGTGGGGATGGAAAGCCAAGACTGTTTGTTTAGGGAACGTAAATGGTGCTGTACAGCAACCCCTATACTGCAAAGAAAGGAAGAGAACAGGAGCTGGCACCGAGGCTGTGGTTGTTCTTGAAGCATTGTGCTGGTTTGCTCCTGTACTGCAGGAAAGAGATCAGTCGCTGGGAGCTGCTGGGAACCACTAATGCTGCTGGGAGCTGCTGGGAGCCGTGGGCTCTGAGGTGTGGTTGGGGTGAGGACCAAGGAGGCGCTGCTGGGGCCAGCAGTGAGATGAGGGCATCCCTCCAAAAAGAGAAGAAATTCCTATGTCAAATGAAACCCAATGGTGCCAGAGCCATTAAGGGGCTCTGGCCCTCTTTCGCCATTAAGCTAACGTGAGATGTGGTTTATAGTCCACCTGGCTTTACTTCAGCTTGAAGCTTGGCACGTAAAACTCCAGGCCAGACTGCTTTTTGAAAGGAAAATGTAACTTAAATCAGTTGTACGGTTTCTTTTTTTCTGGTTTTAAATAAATTGCGTTTGGCTTTTTCAAATCCTCTGCTCTTGCCATACCCCATTCCTATAAAAAAGGAATAAAGGAACTCAGCTGGCCAAGGAACATTCTGATAGCAGGGCACAGTGCTGGGCTGACACCAGAGGGAAAAGTGCTGCGGGTCCCTCAGTCCAGGTTAGGGCTGGGGTTGGGGTTAGGGCCAGGGTTAGGGCTGACAGATCCACAAGGTGTGGGCAGCAGTGGGAGGTCCTGGAGCAGTCATGGGCTGCCAGCGAGGGGATGGTTAGCAGGGAGGGGATGGTTAGCAGGGAGGGGATGGTTAGCAGGGAGGAACAAAGCTCTGCCTGAGTAAGGAGTGAATAGGAGCCTCTGGGCTCAGCATGTGAATGCACTGAGTGCTGCGGGCACTGAAAGTGAATTATTTGCGGAGGTTTTCCACCAAATTAATGACATCATTCTGTGCCAGAGTTCACCCATTGACGCTCTCAGGCTCTCCTAGCAGCTGGTTGCTAAATGGCCACATTCAGGCTTGAATCTGCCCATTGAAGGGCAAAGTTCTGACCCTTCTGAGCAAACTCAGTGAGCAACTTGGGGCTGTGCTGTGCCTCCAGTCTGTGTCCTCTTCCTCTTACAGGCCATAAATGCAGATATTACAGGAGAGGTTTAGGTTGGATATTAGGAGGAAGTTTTTCACTCAGGATGGTGAAGCACTGTTCACAGGTTGCCCAAGGAGGCTGTGGATGCCCCAGCCCTGCAGGCATTCAAGGCCAGGCTGGATGTGGCTCTGGGCAGCCTGGGCTGCTGGTTGGCGACCTGCACACAGCAGGGGGTTGGAACTGATGAGCACTGTGCTCCTTTGCAACCCAGGCCATGCTGTGATTCTGTGATTCTATGATAGTAGCCCGCACTTAAGCAGGGGCAGTTCCTCACTGATTTGTATGTTTGTGCAGAACTGTCATTTTTGGCCATTCTCTGCACACTGACATCTGCTCCTTCACCTCTTCCACGTCTGTCACTTCCTGAATTTCTCAGAGCTCTGACTCCGGTGCTCCTCCACCGAGGGGTCCGTCTGGTTCTGTGCAGTCCAAAGTTAGGGAAAACAGCCGTAAACCAAAGTCTGAAATGATTCATTTGCTTTTGCGTTATGTCCACACCCTGTTGGCCGTACGTAAGGTGAGGTCAGCCCGTCTGTGCCTCAGGTGTTTGCTGTTGGAAGGAGACCGCGCTGCCAGCACTGATGCATGGCTGCCATCCCCATCCCCATGGCCGTGTCCCTCTGGCTGCCATCCCTCAGGTCGCTGCCTGGCTGGGGCTGCCCTGCATTCATGCCGCCCGTCCCTGTGGAGTGGTTCTGCCAATGTAATCAGAGCCATGTCAACAAAGGAGCCACTCAGAAAGCTGCGGAGCAGCCACACAGGATGCGAGGACACAAAGGATCCCTTTGGCTGGAAATGTCTCTGCAAAGTCCAAAAATAATTGGGGCTGAGCTGCAGCACCTCAGGAAGTGTCCCTGCCTGGGGCCGGGAGCTCCCTCGGCAGCTGCTGCACTGTCTGACCCCCGGTGGCTCTTGGTTTGAGTCCCGCGTTTCCTTGTGATTATTTCTGCCTCTACACAAAGCATCCAAAAGCAAATTCATGGTGACGCTGGGTTGTTTTTAACCACATCACTCTGTGTTGTATTTTTCCACTCAGAGTAAATTTCCTAAGGGTTCTGTATGAGCACTGTAAGAACACAGCCATCTCTTTGCCCTTTTCCAGGTTACTCCTCGGCAGTACAGAAGTTCTCCCAGACTCTGCAGTCCTTTCAGTTTGATTTTATTGGTGACACCCTAACAGATGACGAGATTAATATTGGTGAGTTTTCTTCTTTTTGATGCAAGCTTTCACTTTCTAAGAAGGTCTCTTTCTTTAGGAATCTGCCTATGCTGATGGTTTCTGAACAGAGCCAGGACCAGGTTCCTCAGCCCAGCAGGCACTCACACTGGTTCTCCATGGTCCCACTGTGCCCATCCAGCACTGACACAGTGTGCTGCAGGGAACACACTCCCCTCTCCTGGTGGTCCTGAGGCTCAACCCACATTTCCAGTGCAGAGGGAGCATGAGGTGCTTTGCTTCATGTCCTCTGATGCTGCTGCTCTTGCTTAGCTCTGCTGCAGGCATCTTGCAAGTACAGGGCAGCCCCGTGCTGCAGACTGCCAGTAACATCATCCTGTTGGAAGTGTTGTTGAATGGGAAATAGTCCCCATTCGGTGTCTGCTCCCCACCCTTCTGGTTTAGGATTAGCAATCCAGAATGATTCCTCACTGCCAGCCCAGCATATGCCAGCTGCACCCAAGGAACGCAAGGAGCACCTTAAGCACAATGTGTTTCTGAGTGCTCCTGCTGCTGGCTGAGCTGTGGCATTGCTTTAGGGGGGCCGGGGCAGGAGGGGGCACGCAGGGGCAGTAGGAAATCTCCCACTGCAATGGAGGCTGTGGGGCACTTCTGAAATAATGGCATCTTCTGTCAGTCTGCAGGGAGCTGCAAGTGGGACATGCTGATGTCAGGTCTCAGCTGGCGCAGGAAGGGGAAGGAAGCAGAGCCTGCTCTGCTGGTTGTGTTATTTAAAGCTGTTCAAAGTGGATTGTGGTGTGCCCTTCAAAATCTAATTCCCTTTATGGAAAGTTGCTAGGTGAAGCCTACTGGAAGTGAGTCAGCTTCCAAACCAAATGGAAATAGAGGTGCTGCATTTCCAAACACATCTGGGTAGTGCAGGGAGAGCTGTTGCATTCTAAAGAACCCTGGGGGAGCAGAGAGGTTTGAAGCAAGCAGCTGTATGGGCAGCGGAGAGAAGAGGAGATGTAAGACGCTTAAAGCAGCAAAACCCTTTTCTGTTTTTGCTGGGAAATATTTGTTTTGCTTTTTTGAGAAGAGGGCCCGTATCACCTGGTGTGAAGATGTCTGTACTGTGTGCCTCCTCTTACTGCAAGCCTGTAGCGTCTGCTCAGGGCTGAGCTGCTCTGCAAGTCTTTCTTGTTCCCAAAACACGAGCAGGGTGTTGGCATCTCCATAGCAGCTCCAGAAGCTGTCGGGCTTCTGAAGAACACAGCAGCGTGTGAGCGTAGGAGCTGCTCTGATCACAGATATGGGAACGAAGCAAAACATGACTGAGCTCTTATCGCCCGTCAGGGAACGTGTGCAAATACAACTGGGGCTGCTCTTTGTTCTTTTCGTGTAGGCAGACACAGCTGACACCCATGCACCCAAGGCAGTGGTTTTGAGTGCTGTGGGTTGGGACTGCAATGCTGGCACTGCAACGGGAGCCTGCACTCACACTGTGGGATGTGTTTGGGGGCTGCTGTGTGGCTGCAGCCAGGCCACGCATGCCTGTGTTCCTGCAGGGGAAGAAATGCACATCAGCAAAAACTTCTAGGCGCTGACATTTTCCCTATAACTCCATGGCTGGAGGCCTTTCCGCCCTGTGTTAATTCCTTTGCTAGCTCAGGCTCCTTGCACTTGGCTCCTAGTGCCTGTGTGTGTGCACCTCTCAATCCTTCACCGTGGAGCAGAACTCAGAAAGCACTGACTCGTCGGGAGAGCTGTGCTGTGTGTTGATGGTGCCAGCTGACTGACTGCATCACGAGGTTGTGGTTTCTCTGCTTTGTGTCTGTCTCATCAGCTGCAGATTGAGTCCTTTAACTCCACAATTTCACACTGGCTCACTGCACTGCAGCATCATGGCAGCTTCCAGCAGGACAGGTGCTTTTCCAAAGGTTTTGCCTGTGGATGTGGAGCCCTCAGCTTGCAGATATGGCAAAAATGCATCCTGTCCCTTATCTGTGGCACAAGCTATTGCTATGTGTGTCTCACTGTGTGTGTGGTTCATTCATTCATTCCCTCATGGCTGTTCATGCTGAGAGCCCTTGGTGCTGCCCTCCAGAGCTCTGCTGCAAGCCTCTCTGTTGGGCCACCTTTTGGTTGGTTCTCAGATATTCTTTGTATTGCTTGGCAAGAGTGCAGAGCCTGAATACAGAGCCTGAACTGCAAGCAAGGGGATTTCAGTAGATATTACAGAAAAAACGCTGCTGTGTGCTGCTTGCAGGTGCTGCTGCTGCTCCTGGAGCTGGGGGCTGTGCATGGGAGCATCTCCCAGCAGCACGGCCCTGCGCCCGCTCCATCCCTCCCACACAGTTCTCAGATCTGCTCCTGCAGCTGGAAGAGCCCTGGGGCTCAGCACCGCACCGCGCTGTGCACAGGTAGATGGCTGCCCAGAGCTGGGGCTTCTGCACGTCTCATTTCAGTGATGTTACTGCCTGCATGGTGAGAAGGATTTCCCGTGACAGCTGGCTGCAGTCTGCCCCATTACCAGCTCAGCTGCTTGCTGTGCTCTGCCCTCCGGGGGGCAGGGAGCAGGGCTGGATGTTCCGCTCCATCATTGCCCCTTTTCCTGGAAGGCGCTCTGCTGTTCCCACCTGCTCTCTTTTTTTCCACCAGACTGAACAAATCTTGCTTTTTCAGTTTGCTAAAGGAAAGGCCTCATACTAATTTTGTTTCAGTTGGACTCCAAGAAAAATGCTGCTGCCGAAGATTCTTTTCGTTTCATTGTTGAACACTGCAGAGCGCTGTCAGTACCCGAACCTTTTCAACAGCTGCTGCCCTTCCTTCCTCATCACAACGACTCTGTGCTTTTTGTTGCTGAACATAATCTCTGCTGTTTGGGTATTTTTACATCTTGTCCTGGCCCAGCAAGGGCCCCACAGCTCTCCCAGCTGTGCAGTGCTCATGTCTCCTGGCTGTGCAGAAGTGTGGGGTGAGCTCTGCTCGTGGCTGCAGGGATGGACCCAGCACAGGAGCTCTGCACACCTTCCAGCAGCCTGCCCAGCACTGCCACGTTGACTTTATCTTTGTTCTCCCTGCAGCTGAGTCCTTCAAGGAGTTTGCAGAGCTTCTCCAGGAGGTAGAGCTCGAGAGATCAATGATGGTAAGATGATTCTAACAGCCTTCTGGTAATGGCTGCCTGGTTGTATCTTGTAAATGCTAAATCATGGCCCACCTGCAGCACGCAGCTTGGTGTAAAGCTTCTTGTCATGCAGGAGCCACAGCAGCAGGACACTGTATTTGCAGCCCATGTCCTGAATAGCAGAGGGAGAGGTGCTGGACAGGATGGGCAGTTCCACACCAGCACCCGAACCTCTCCTGCATGCTGTGCAGCCACTCTGCTGCACAGCCCTGCACTGCCAGGCTGACTCTGGGTGCATTTCTGGCTTCATTCTCCCCAGTGGCAGTGTGCACTGTCCTGCTGTGCAGCTGCCCTCCCTGCACGCAGCTCCTGCAGGAAGATTTGCTCCCTGCTTCATGTGCCCTCTTCATCTTCGAAACTCCTCAACACAGAGCTAGTGTTGGCTTTCCATTTCGCTCTTAATTCCAGGAAAAACACGAAGGTTGGGCTCTGTGGAGAGCTTTTACAGCATGCCAGGAATTAGCTGCTTGGCGCTGTTTGCTCCTGCCTCGTGCAGCAGTGGGAGCTCGTGCCTGGCAGCACCAGCGGGGCACTGCTGCAATGCCCTGTGCATCCATGGGCTGGGAGGGCAATGGGAGGAAAGCAGTTACAGGCTGCAGGAGAGCATGATATTTCTGTATTATTTACAGCCCAGGCAATGGCTCGTTCTGCCATGGGTAAATGAGTGGAAGGGATCGTTCCAGCAGTCATGGATGCTTTCTTGGAACGTAGCTGACTTTTCCAATTATTTTGGTTTTGCCTTCCACTTGCAGGACCAGTCTCTTTATAGTAGTTCTCGCAGGATGTTTCGTACTCTCAGCATGTTCACCAGCTTTAAACTGCCTGAAAGGGCTGCACCATGCAGTGTCACATCCCCTTCTCTTCCCCTCTCCCTTCTGTAAAACATGGGAGACCAGGGCAGGCTTCCCTTCTTCACCAGTTTGACACACAGCAGTCGTGGTGCTGTCATGGAAGTAGGGCTCGTGCAGCAGCGTGCTGGGCCAGCAGGAGGGAGTACAGCTGTGCTGTCTGAACAGAGGCTCCCAGCCTGGTTCTGGTGCTGGGTCTGCAGGGGCACCAGGAGCAAAGCCTGCCTTGGCTGTGTGCCTGCAGCTGGCACCAGGCACGTCCTGAAGGGCTCCAGCTCTGGTTGGCCCTGGGGATTTCATGGGAATAACAACTAACGTGGGGGAGAGAGATCTGGTTCACTGTCTGCCGGTGCATGTGCATATGGCAGGGGGGGAGAAACCCTTTTGCTAATTACCAGAGTTTCACAAAGCTTCATGGGCTGTGGTTCATGTTTTCCATGCATTACAAATGGAAACAAGCGGATACAGGAGGTTAAGAGACTTCACCTGTGAACAGAGCACAAGTTTGGAGCCAGAAAAGATTTTCGTTTAGAAAAGATCAAGGAGTTCTTGGCTTCCAGCCCTGCTCAGCCTCTGTTATGGAGAAAATGAATCTGTGCCCTGTAATTACAGTGTTCCTTTCTCTGCATGTTAGGTACAGAATGCTAGTGATTTGCTGATCAAACCTTTGGAAAATTTTCGGAAGGAGCAAATAGGGTTCACCAAGGTAAGACTTACTGATTTCTCTTGAATTCAAAGAGATTTGTTTTCTAGTGCTGTGTTTGAATTCCTTTCTCTTCCTGCTGTGTGCTGTTTTGTGAAAGCAGACAGTTGTTGCACCACATGTAGGCTGCATGCGTTCAGAATCTTCCTCGTCTGATGCTGGCGCTCAAATGCTGGGGTGACTTTTACTCTGATTTTTCAGTCATAAGAGGCTCCAAAACCTTTTCCTGAATTCTTTGGGTTCTCTTCTGGCATAATTCCAGCTCTGTCTCTGTCCTGAGTGAGGAATGCTTGTTTCAAAGCAGGGTTAAGAACTATTCCCTGCTTCTTTCCCTTTTCTCCCTTCTGTTCATTTAATGCTGAAAATGAAATGCTTTCCCCCCATAAATGTGTCCTGGAGTGAGGAGGGGGAGGACGAGCAGCAGAGGCCAGCAAGCAAAACTTGAGCACTTTTGTTATGAAATATTTAAGTAAAACTACTAATGAGTCTTTCAGATGGATGAAACTTTACAAGAAACAAACTGTAAAAATCAAATACTGTGCATGTTGAATAGGAAAGATTATTTTTCCCTTGTCTGCTATCAAGAAGTCCAGGTTCCACGTTACCCAGAGGCAGCTTGAAACGGAGCTGGCTCGGAACCAGCTCAGAAATGGAGATGTTTTGGAGAACACTTGGGGCTTGGATTCAGCCCAGCCCATCTGGAGCCTTTGACGTTGTATAAATACAGGATTTAAGAAATGGTACTCGATCACCATCCTGCCCTTCAGAATCCCCCCGTACAACTGCTGCGTTTGTAAAACGTGCCTCGGGGCAAGCACAGCAGTGGGAGCACGGTGGGGCAGCGCTGGCCATTGGGGTGGTTCACAGAGCACCTCCAGGCCTGGGGGCTGTGTGTCTGCACTGCAAACACAGGGGCTGAGAGAAGCCTCCCTCTGACTGCCCTGCCTGCATCAGCAGCGAGTGTTTACAGAGCCATTACAGAGCCACGGGAACGATTCGGGGGGACGAGGTCAAGCTTTTTCTCCCTTCATATTTATGCAGCACTTAAGTCAAGAGGGCAACAGCCTACAGATGTTAAGATGGCAGTGTTAATGTGGCTCTTAGGCTGCTTCTGCTTGGGCCAACCCTCTCCATGCCAGCGTCACTTTGCCTGTGACTCGGAGCTCTCCTCCAGAGCTGTGCCCCCTCCCCACCGCAGGAGGGCTCACGCAGGGTTCATGGCTCAGGGGCACATGGGTCTCAGGGGGCACACAGCGCTCAGGCTGCTCGTGCTCCCCCTCAAGGCCAGGGCAGGCAGGGCCCTCCCTCCATCCCCACGCCTGCCATGCCGTGGCCCCAGCCCTCCTGGGCCCGACAGCAGGAGGCCGGCAGCTGCCACGCAGACCGCAGATGTGGCGGGCATGGCCTGTGCCCTCTGATTCGCTTCCCACATTTTGGCCGAGGCGCCTTATGTGAGATGTTTTCTGTTCTTTGTGCGAGATGCTGAAGCCAGATAGGAAGAGAGTTTGAATCGAGTCTTTGTGATGACTGTGGCTGGAGAGAAGCCAGGCGGTCTGACTGAGACATCTGAGCCGACGTTAACCCGTTTTCCTGGGGATGAGCAGCTTCCCCCGCCATGTGCAGTGCTGGGCGGCTCTGGGTGTCAGCGGGACCTCGAGCCCTGCAGGCTGTGGGGCTGTCACTCCAGCTGTGAGTCGCTGGGTAAGTGTCTGTGCAGAAGAGCCAAGGACAGCCTGAGCTCACCCATTTCCCAGCCCTGGCCTCACACCTCGTTCTGCTCAAGACAAAGCAGCACGAAGAGAACGGCACGGGAAGGACACGGCTGGCATCGGAGGGGTGCAGGCTTTGGGTGAGGGAGGGCAAGCATGGGACGGCCTGCGTCCCCATTTCACATCAGGTCGTGTTCATGGAGCCTGCGCTCCACCTGTTTTATGAGCTCAGGGGATTTTGTGTTGTGCCACGTGCCATCTCCTCTTCATCAGAAGTTCTTTGAGTGCCAGGAGTGCTGGGTGAAGCAGTGATGCTGGAAAATGAGAAGATTTTGATGTGTGGCCTTAGTAGCGGGGATGGTGGAACTCTCAGTTATCAGAGAAGGAGGGGTCATTAGAGAGATGTTTGCTGCAGATGGAGAGATGGAGCTGTGAGTGGTTGTGGCCTGGAGCCACCAAAGGGGAGCCAATGCCTCCTGGCTGGGCAGGCTCTGTGCTGTGCCTCTCTTCACAGACAGCAAACAGACGATGGAGGGACATCCTGGTGAGTCCCCCTGTGCCCTCACTGCTCCCAAGGTGTGCAGCTTTGTGCTGGCTGCCTTTGGGTGGGATCATCTCTGCTATGAGCAGATCAAAGTAGGGTGGCTTCTTGGACTCAAGCGCTGGCAAGTCTCACTGGGGAGATAATGCTGCCCTTTGCTGAATATTCATGAGGAATCCATTTGTGCTCATCTTTCTGGATTGTGCTTCAGTCTGGCTGGTTCTTTTGTTGTGCTCTTTTTTTTTTTTCTTTTTTTCCCTTTTGTCTTGGCTTGCTCTGTTCAGCAGCCAACAAGCTCTTAGAAACCTTGGCTTGGAAATCAGGAGGGATTTGTAGTACATCCTCCTGCTTTTCAGTTGTATGTTAATTAGCCAGAGTGCAAGATGACTGGCTGCACACATGGCTGCTCCCACAGGGCTGCTGCTGTAGAAAAAGCTCTGCGTGGCCCCCAGGCCTCGTGGGCACCTCCCATCACAGCGTGGGGTCAGCACACCATCACCAGTGCATCTGTGTGTCAGCACACCATCACCAGGGCATCTGTGTCCTGCTGCTGGCATCGCCATCCTCCTGCCGTGCAACCATCTGCAAGCCTGCCGTGCTGCTCGTGGGCATGGGGTGCAGCTCTGGTTTAGCGCGTGTGCTACAAGACACCATGGGGCTCGTGACTCCTTGTTACCAAAATGAAAGTAATCTTATGTTCCTGGCTTTGTTAGACATGGCACCTGGTGGCACACAGTTCTGAGGTGTGACTTGACAGAAGTGGTATTTCCTGCTTCACGACAGATTTTGCGTCTGTCTGGCTTTGGATTTGCTTATCACCAGCATTAGCCATGGGGGTGCTGTTTTCTTCTGACTCTTTCCTGGTGTTGGCTCCTCAGCCCAGTGCTTCTCACGTTGGGTTTCACTCTTGGTGGACTCTTCTGGGTTTCATGGCTGTGTCTCCTTAGGCATCCATTAGCTAACAGAGTTAGGTGCACAGGGGGTGATACCAGAAGATACACCCAATCCTGGCCAGGGGTCTGATCGTCTCAGTGCATCTGCCATGCAGTAGGTGCAATTACAGGTAAAAGGGTGTGCTGGTCCCAGCCCACCCTACTCTGAGCTGCTGAATACTCAGGAATACTCAGCCTGGTGCCTCTGCAAGCGTTGCTGCGTTTTGCTAATTGTCAAATAGCAGTGTGCAAGGAATGGAGAAGCAGAACGCTTCTGGGGTGAGAATTCCTCTCCTGAGGAAGGCAGCCAGCAGCAGTGCTTGTCCAACCTTAGCCTGAGGTTGTTCTGAGGAGCTGGTGCCCACTGCCACGAGTCTGAGTGCTGGAGCCGAGCTGCTCCCCCACCAGGCTGCAGGGAGGCTGCCAGCCCTGGCCTGGCTGCTGGCTGTGAGTGCCTCTGCCCGGCCCTAACAGATGCCATCCACAGGGGATGAGGTGGGCAACCGTGTGCTGCCTCCCAGCGTGTGAAAGCTCCATATGCTCCACTAAACATCCGAGTGTGTGCTCGTGTGTGCCCACCAGAAAACAGCTCTTCTTCTAGAGGGAAGACAGCAGTAGCTGCTATGAGCAGATGGGCCCAGAAAACAGAGAGTTAGGCAAGGGCTGACTGCACAGAGATGCAGCACCAGCTGGGAGCCCCACGTGCCCACTGTGAAGGACACCTCATGTAATAGTCCATACAGGCAGAACAGGGAAGCAAAACTCCATGGCAGAACTAACCAAAGGAAGAAAAAGAACTTTATTTGAGAAGCACATCCCCAAACTCAAGCACTGCTGAATTCATGAGCAAACTGCCTAGTATTTAATGGCCTCTTTCAAGGTGGTGTTGGCATGTTTGCTGATATGGTGCAAGAGAACAGCATTTCAGGGCTTTTAGGAGTTAGCTGGGGGAAGATACCATTAATTCCACAATAGGCTGAGGTGTCCTAACTCTGCTTTCCACTTTCTGAGCCTTCAGAAGTTAGCCAGAGGGTTTGGGCATCCTCTGCATCCCCTGCAGGCAGCAGTCCTCAGCTGCTTGGGCCTGGCACCAGGGCTGCTGTGTGACTAAACACCCTTAATTTTAGTGATATGATTGCCTCTCAGCAGTCACTGGTGCTTCACTTTCTTTTGTGAATATTTTTTAACCTGGCTTCTGCTGATGATTGATTCTTCACTGTGGTCTCACAGTCACTGTAAGGCTTCAGCAAGCTGACAGTCCTCAGCTCAGCTTATCCCTGGGTGCCCTCGGGGCTTAATTCTCAATTTTCTCTTTCTGTTCTTGTTCCAGACATTTACCTTTTAAGATTTGTCCATACAAGCAAATCTTTTTGTTGTAGTGCTTCCTTCATAGAGTCTTCCTTAACAAATCAGTTCACACTTCACGTTTGCATGCCTGTGCTTTGCATGTTTGAGATGTAAAACAGGTCAGCAGGAACCAGACCATCAGCAGCAGACTGCAGCAGAAGTGGAGTCGGATCGCTGTTGGTTGTAATGTTGGGTGCAGCATTTGGGCTGTGTTCAGGCTGAACACACACTGAAATTTCTGTGAGTTTTGACCCTGTGGTTTGTGATCTGTGTTTCCAGCACAGCTAATGAAGAGACGATGACTTCACCCCCACGTGTCACCCATCTCGTCTTCTGCTTTCGTTCTCATGCTGTTCAGAAACACATGATAAAAGCTTCAGAATGGAAAATTGCCAGGCTCCTCATAAATCTTTTCTTTCCTGGGCATGTCTTTGGGATGAAAGTGCTTACCCAGTTGTTTCTGAATGAAGTGAGCAGCACAAGAGCAGATTGTGAACATGTTTTTGATGGTTAGGGCATCTCAAGTTTACTTGACACTGCAGTGATTGAGGAGGGGAACAGTAACTCTTCTATGGGGCTTTCGCCACAGTGTTGACGTGAGAAAATATTTTGAGTATCTGTGCCATAAGATCTTGCCAGAGCTTGGTCACAAAGTATAACTGAATCCAATGTAAGCAAATACCTGGGGAAAGCAGCTGGATGAAAAGCGACCTTCTGTTCTGATTCCACCAGAATTTTTCCGTGTGAACATTGAATGGCACTGAGGATCTTGTTACTGTAGCACGTTCTTATGTGAAAGATACAATAACTGGTCCTGCTTCAACTCTTGCATCTACAGGAAAGAAAGAAGAAGTTTGAGAAGGATGGTGAGAAGTTTTATTCCATGCTGGATCGCCATTTGCACCTCTCCTCTAAAAAGAAGGAGTCTCAGTTACAGGAGGTGTGTATGGAGTTTTCTTCAGTCAAGTCTAGAAGTATCTCCAGAATATACCTAAAGCCCATTCACATGGGTGAGGGCAGGGATACGGACGTGGCAGTTCACATTGGAGTGCTGGGCAGCAGTTGTGGCTTCATGCGCTGCTGTCACAGGCAGCAGGGCAGTGGCAGAAGGCTTTGAGCTGCTTCTGCCAAATGTTCTGCAGCTGGAAGGGAAAGTCCCAGCCCATGTCAGGGTGGTTGGATCAAATCAGATGTGTCTGATCAAGTTACAAACACCTCTGCAAAGCAGAGTTTGTATAAGGTGTGGTAACACAGCGTGCCAGTGTCCTCCCTTGTGCTGCAGCTCTGGAATTGCTGGTTTCAGGTCCTGGCAGAATTCAGGAGGGCTCAGGACACTGCTGTCCTCACCAACAGGGCTGTGGGTGGAGAAGGAGCTTGTGTTAGAATAACAAACGTGCTTAGGGAAAGCACAGTCCTTACTGCATGGTGCAAAGTTCTGATCTGTTAATGAGAAGGGCAGATCTGAGAACAACAAGTGTTCGAGTCTTGTGATTCTGTGCCAGCGTTCAAAACTGGAGCCAAACACACAGGGCAGGCATTGCCTGAAGTGAGGGCACAACTACTTCTGGGCTGAGAGACAGATGCTAGTCAAATATTGGATGGATGCGATTTATTTTTTTCTACCTACTTGCCCTTTTTCTTTCAGGCTGACCTTCAGGTTGACAAAGAGAGGCACAATTTCTTTGAGTCCTCCCTTGAGTATGTGTACCAGATCCAGGAAGTACAAGAGAGCAAGAAATTCAGTATTGTTGAACCGGTAGGAGCTCCCTTCACTTCAGCAGCTGTTGTTGGATGCTCAGGTGTGCTGACTTAGTGACAGTCACAGAAAGCAGTGAGCTACCAGACTGAATTCAGGCCTGGG
Source organism: Centrocercus urophasianus (assembly GCF_019232065.1). Lineage (NCBI taxonomy): Eukaryota > Metazoa > Chordata > Aves > Galliformes > Phasianidae > Centrocercus > Centrocercus urophasianus. Next base: position 458,259 of record NW_024884800.1, on the reverse strand, counting down.
GATTCTCATGGTGGAACAGGAGTTGGACGCTGGGGCTGCTGCTGCTCCGGTGGTGTTTGATGGATGACTGTGAAGCCACAGACTTGTTTCTCAGGTCTGTCTGTCCATCCTGAGGGCAGGCCAGTAGCACGCTGCAGGTGGGACTTGTTATTAATTGTCTTGGGCACCTTGTGTTTGGTAAGCAGCAGCAGCCTTCTGAGGTCTGCTTCTCTGTTGGCCCAGGCTGTGTGCAGGGCCCTGCCGTGGTGCTGCTCGTGCAGACAAGCTCTCTCTGAGGGTCAGCTTCTGCTTCCCAAACAGCGCCTTTCATTTGGGTTGTGTTTTACCAAGGCAGTATATTTGTGGGAGACAGAGCTAGGTATTAGAGATGCTGTGGTCAGTAAGTCAATTCACATCCCTCCAAAACTGCAAGAAATGTATTTGTGTATATAATTTCTCAAAGCCTGCATCCTGCCGAACTTTCCTCTGATTAGAAACTTCAGAAGATAAGTTTAGTCTGTGTCCTTTCCCTCCTTTGCAGGTGCTGGCTTTTCTCCACAGCCTCTTTACATACAACAACCTGACGGTTGAGCTCACGCAGGATTTCCTCCCTTACAAGCAGCAGCTCCAGCTCAGCCTGCAGAATGTACGTCCTGCCCAGCTGGAATGTGGTTTTTTTCATGTGACTTCTATTCTCATTTGGGTTTATAACTTTTTGAAACTATTTGCCATGCAAAATACACTCTATGGTTGCACTGTGGGAAATGCAGAGACAGTTATTTCCTCCTTAGTTCACGTGTATCATCTGCTTTCCTGCACAGGAGAGTCTGCAAGTGCTGTGACAGTGCTTTTCAGAAACCCCAGGTTCTGTCCAGAGGAGGCTGTCAGCATCGCGTCGTTTAACCTTGTGCATAAACTAGCCTAAGAATTCCTTCCAATTTCATTAGATTTAAGTTGTATATTCTAAAAAGGCCTTAGATTTTCATGTTAATGATACCAGCTTGCTGAATGCTTTGGTAACCTCCTCTGCTGACCAAGTATAGTCATGAGCTGAAGGATCTTTGTCACAGCCCTTTATCCTCGCACTCTTATGGCTTGCCCTCATTCCCATGGAGCAGCAGCCATAAGGCCAGCTTTGCTGCTGGCTTATTAATTGGTCTGAGTGGTGTTCTGTAAAGATGCCTTCAGTTTGTACCCTGCACTGACACAACTCCTTAGAATTCACGCCAAGCAGTGCAGGATGATCTTTTGAGGAATCAGCACCCTAAGTTTGTAGGAGAATGCACCCGTTACCCAAGGGGCAGTGCAGAGCGTTCTGGTGCTTCCTCCTCCTCCACCCAGCCTTAAGAAGTGCCGAGATTTTTGCACTGAAAGAAAAGTGTCCTCCCAGTGATGACTCTTCGCTGCTGTTTCAATGTACGATATGTCAAACCTTGTCCCTTCAACCATCTTTGGAAGTCCCCTGTTCTTACAGCTTCAGCTTTCATGTGAATTTGTGGAGCTGGGGACAGATTCTTTCTGCCAGAGTACCTAAAGTTTGAGGCTGAAGTTTTGATCAGAAATACATGACTTTTTTCTTGTTCAGACATACCTCTTTGTGTGTTCCCCTGCCAGACAAGGAACCACTTTTCCAGCACGCGGGAGGAGCTGGAAGACCTGAAGAAAAGGATGAAGGAAGCCCCCCTGACGTGCAAGCTCCCTGGGCAGCCAACCATCGAGGGCTATCTGTACACTCAGGAGAAATGTAATGGTTTCGTCTGCACTAAACATGTTGCAGGGGCACTGAGCCCTGCTGCCAGGGCTGTGCTCAGCTCCCCACCCATGGGGAGTCCGTGGGCTGTGCCCCGTGCTGGCTGAGGAGTTGCAGCTGACAGCTTTCCTGGTGGTGGCACAGGCTGTGCCAGCCACGTAAACGAGGAGCTGATTGCCCACGTTGGGAAAAAATGACGTCCTTGATTCCATTGTAGCCAGAGAGCCGGAGCTCTGGCAGATTGCTCCTTGTCTGCAGTTCGTCAGAATGAACATGCTGTCCTGTGCAGCTTCCCCTCTCTGATAAGGATTTCATTTATAGCCCACCTCAGTGTGCAGCTCTGGGCTGATTGCAGGGCTGCTGCTATAGTTTTTTGTACTGCACTGCTTGCTTCTGTTCAGGTCCCTTCAGCGTGACATGCTGGATGCTGAATTGTTGCTGTTTACTGTCCTGTGTAGCTCAGCTCAGGTGAAGTGCATGCCCTTGCAGACAGTCAGCTCTGCTGGTGCAGGTTTCACAGAGCCACGGGCCTTTGGTCCCCACATTTTCTGCAGCCGTTTTCTATTCCTGGTCCAGGCATCAAAAAGGCACTGGGAGGCTGACCCTGGTTGTCCCCAAAAGTCAGTCTGGGCATCAGAAAGGTGCCACCTTCTGCACTGCACATATATGTAGTGGCTCAGACAGGGCTCTGAGTGCACGTGAGCAGAGCTGAAGTGCTGTGTGGTGATGAAGGTTAGCTGCTGGCAGCAAGAGTTGTGATTCTGTACTGAATTCAACCAAATTCATCTCTTACCAATACTCATTGGTTGTGCAAGCATGAACACTCAAGGGACAGAAGCCTGCATGGCCTCTTGAGTCAACAGATAACTTATTCTGTGAGCAGTTAACTTTTTCATTATATACACAGACGTACTTATATATAGATATTTCTGTCCTTAACCTGTACTGAAGGACTGCTGCTTCTGTGTTCCCACAGGGGCACTGGGCATCTCCTGGGTGAAGTATTATTGCCAGTACGAAAAAGAGGCGAAAACCTTAAGAATGACCCCCATGGACCAGAAGCCTGGTGCTAAGCAGGTGAGTGCTTTCATGGCCCAGTGCCTAGCTTTTACTTTCAGTCAGTCTGTTCCATCTCCTTCTGTAAGCAGAGATAGCACAGCTAGAGCAGAGCCCTCCAGACGGGGCTGGAAGCTGTGTGTGTCTGTACGACTTCTGTATGTCCCATGCAGACGGGCTGTGAGCCTGCAGCCTGGCGTGCACACAGCTGCCTGCAGTCGCTAGCTGAGCACTTCTAAAAGCACTCTTTCTTTCCCTTTGCATATTTGCACTGTCACTGATTTGCAATTTTGATTTCTATTTACTTGTAAGGATACGGTTAGGAGAGGAGGAGAGGGCCGAAGTTGCTGCTCTGAGCAGTAGAGTACAGCAGCAGCTGAAGAACCCAATTCTTTCACGCCGTACTTCATTTTTCACCAGCAAGGGATGTGTCTGGGAGTTCCCCACAGCTCCTGCAGTGCAAGGGAAGGGGCAGGGCGCTTGGATGGGGCCGTGGCTCTGAGCACTGCCTCTGCCATGGAGCAGCATCCCCTGGGAGCCTCGAGTCATGTGTGCTCTCTGCAGAGTGCGAGCTCATGGGCTGTGTTCTTTGGCAGCCTTCAGTGCAGTGCAGCAATCAAGTGAAATTGTGGGTTTTGGAAGCCCTTGGCAGAGGGCAAAGGAAAGTCCAAACTATGCACTGGAGGCATCTATTGTCATGTGTGCTGTAAGCATATTTGCTGAGGCCTCTTGCTGCAGGTCGGGGTTTAACTTGGATTCCTCCCTTCCAGCTTCTTGCAGTCTAGCAGTTTGCACCTCCAGGTCACAGCTGACTGCATCTTCAAGTGCCCCAACAACAAAGAGTGCTCTTTAAAACCAAACAAAACCAAGTGAGGGGCCGCACTCAGCACAGCCACCAGATGGACGTGGCCGTGCACAGAGCAGACACAGTCTGGAGCGGGCTGCCCATTCTGTGGGGCTCTCCTGACTCTGCTCATCCATGTGGGTCAGAGGCTGTGGGCACTGGCACTGATGGGGGTGGCAGTGCTTCCTTCATTTTGAGGTTCACATCCACCACAAAGTGCTGCCAGCACATGGCTGTGCCCAGGGCCTCACTGTGCAGCATCAGCTGGGCTGAGGACTAAGGGTGCTGAAGAACGTTCCATCCTCTCCAATGGTTCTCTTTCCTGAGCTTGGCTTCAACTTTCTTTTCCAGGGTACCTTGGACCTGACACTGAAATCCTGTGTAAGGAGAAAGACTGACTCAATAGACAAAAGGTTTTGTTTTGACATTGAAACTAATGAAAGGTGAGATGCTTCGAATTTAAGTGGTCTCCAGGAAGATCAGCCCTATAATATTGGAGAAATGCTGTTTGTTAAAAACTGATCGTTGCTCCATGTTTTCTTTCTGCCTCTGGGTAACTGCACAGGTCTGGGACCATCACTCTGCAGGCACTCTCTGAAGCTAACCGAAGGCTGTGGATGGAAGCCATGGATGGAAAGGAGCCGGTGAGTGTTCCAAGTTCGTGGATGTGCTGTCGTGCAGTGTCCTCTGCTGGTGGGAGGAAGATCAGTAAAAATTGGCAGGCTCAGTTTCACAGATCTCTCTTCAGTTGCTCACCTGTAACTCAAGCCATCAGTTCCGTCACACACTTGGAATTGGATTTTGCGCTGTCTGATCTCAGCACAGCTTGCAGAGGGAATGCTGGCTTCCCCCCTTGTAAGCTTTGGTACGTTTTCTATTTAACTGCAATTGTCAGACTTCCTAAAAACTGTGACATCACAGCGTCTGAAACAAGCAGCATTCTGTTGAACTCACTCCCAAATCTGCATGACAGCGTTTTTATTCATACCTGCTTTCAGCAGTGTTTGCAAAGGCTGGGAGCAGCCGCCCTGCAGAGCTTCAGCAGCGTTCCTGGCTGCTGTTATTTCCTTCCTTTAATGTGAGCAAAGCATGAATTCCTGCATTTTACTGAACTTCCTGTGGTGTGATTTGCACTGTGGGGAAACACATTGCCTGTGGTTTCCCCCTGGTTTTTGCGAGCCTTTCCCTAGGACAGGCTGGCAGAGGCTGCACGCTGCCCTGCTGCTGGGGCTGAGTGCTGGCTGCTGGGGCTGTGGGACGTGGGAGCAGGAGGTGGGATGTGGGCACCCCCAGCATTGCTGTGTGCCTGATGCTTTGGGCAGAAAGCAGCCTGGAATGAGAGGGAGGGTGGGTGTGCTCAGAGGGCAGCCATTCGCTGAGCAGGTGTCTGATGCTCACTCATTTTACGCACTCACTTGTGTACAAAGGAGTTTTTATTTTCTATCAAGAATATAATCTACTGTTTGTTCTTCCTAAAATAAGTACAAAAGGCGTTTTTGTACGTGGTGAAGAAGGAATGTCTTGACATCTGAAGTAATCTTATTATAAAGCACAAACAAGCAGAAGACCTCTGTGTGCCAGACTGTCCATCTGCACAGGACACCTGCAGGACAAGTGGGAGTTCTCATTCCGTGTTTGGAAGATTTGAAATTGAAAGAGGTGCTCCAGTGAACTGTAGGAAGTCAGCAAGCTCATTTATTCCATAGGCAATGGCATCTCGCTTAATTGTGAGCTGACTTCCCTTGGACACAGTCTTGCTCTTGGCGATGAATTAGGGGGGGCTGCATTTTCTGTTGAAATGATGCACCAAATGGTGTTGCATTATGTTTGTTTCTTTCTCCACCCCATTCCCTTTTTCAGATCTATCACAGTCCCATCACGAAGCAGGAAGAGAGTGAGTTATTTCCATTTTTATTCCTCTGATATATTGAAGCTGTCCTGAGACCAGGCAGTGCCTTTCCCTGCATACATCTCATCTTTGGTTTCTGAAGTGGGCAGTGTAATTCCCAGAATGTGTCATTTCTTTCTTTTCCTGATGGTGCCTGATACCACAGGCAGGTAATGGCGAGCCTCCTCAGTCAAGGTACTGACAGCAGCGTGCAGAGGGTGCAGAGCTCCATGTGTACCTATAGGCCCCAGAGCAGCAGCAGGAGAGATTGGTGAGGGCACTGAGGACACCTTCCATGAGGGAGGCTGTGGCAGGACCCAGGGTGGGATGCAGCTCCTTGGCTGCCCGTGCTGCTGTCACCACAGTGTCCCCCATTGGTGCACAGTGCTTCATGGGCTGAGTGCAGGCGGGCTCTTGGGGCTTAGGGCCTGCTGTTATCAGCACTTGATTGGCTTACTTGAATTATCTTAGAGTTAGTGTTATCAGAGGCATAAGCCCTAAACCAAACATTACCTCAAAGTCAACATTTTCAGCCAAAATTAAGTTTGAAACCCAGGTAAAGTGGGACTGATTTTGAACCATGGAAGTTTGAATGCAGATTTTTCAGCTAGAATTTCGTACTCTAGAAAGCTGTCTTCCCAGTCAGCTGAATCATACGAGTAAGAAGTTACAGTGCATCTATAATTGATAACTGCCTCTTTCACAGTGCCTTAAGACAGGCACTGATCAGCTGGAGCCAAACCTGTGTTCTGCTTTACTCAGGCAGCACGTGAAGCTGCTTTTTGTAGTTTTCACTTTTGGCTTTTTGATCTAATCAAGTAGAGAAGTGGAATTGGCATGATCTTATCACGTAGAAGAGTTGTAATGGCAGATATTTGGAAAATGATTACTCAACTCATTCCAAGCCACAGATCCACACAAGGCAGAACTGTGAACCAGGCTTCTCAGAGGCAGGGAGGGGGCAGGGGGGTGCTGGAGCTCAAAAGAAATCCAACAAACACTGAATAATTCCTCAGCAAAATTTGTTCCATAGAAGCACAGCCAGCTGTGTGCTGGGGCTGTGGGGTGCACAGGGCTTCTGTAGGGACCACACATGAGGTTCTGGCAGCTGAGACCTCTTGCTTTGTTTTAACAGTGGAGCTGAATGAGGTTGGCTTCAAGTTTGTGCGGAAGTGCATCAATGCTGTGGAGACAAAAGGTAAGGAGCCCATGGTGGCATCTGAGTGCAGGTTGGGTGCAGGCTGTCCGTGCAGCACACAGCTGGGTATCTGGGTGCAGGCTCCAGCAGATGGTGCTTTTGGACAGGTTGTGGCTAACCCCGCTCTTGTTGTTCTCAGGAATTTCTACAGAGGGCGTCTACCGAACTGTTGGCAGCAATATTCAGGTGCAGAAATTGCTGAATGCCTTTTTTGGTAAGAATTGATTATTCCATGTGGTTAGATTGTGGTGTTTTGGTATTGTTTGGTCAGGCCAAGGAGAATGGGCTTTTACAACGAGATGAGTCAATGGAAAGCAGCTACTGGCTCCTCCAGCACCTCTCCTGCTTTTCGGAGCCGTCTCTGCAGCCCACTCCCGCTCTCTCCCTTCACACTGCGTTGACTGTGGGTGCTGGAAGCAGCAGGAGGTGATGGCAGCAGTGGGGGTGTGCCTTCCCCCCTTCCTCTTGCAGCAGCCCCAGCAGATGGGCAGTGTGAAGGCTCTTCTCCAAATCACTGCCCCCCATGTGGCAGGGACAGCCCTGGTGCTGCTGCGCTGGGTGCCCACCCACCTCACCAGCACTGCTGGGATGCACTGCCTGGGCAGCGCAGGGACCTGCCATGCCCTCCTGAGGGGCTGCAGGAAGGTGGTTATTTTCACGGACCAGTCAGCATACGTACTTCTGTAGCAAACTTTCTGCACCCTAAATCTTGCGTTTCATTCAGGCACATTAATTGCTGGGTGCTTGTCACACCTGGGATCAGTGGTGCCTGGGGCTCAGCAGCACTTCTCCAAGCTGGGCACTCCTGGGGTCTGCCCGGAGCTGTGGCTGCTGTCCTCCCTGTGCCCCGTGCACCACTGCTGGCAGGGCTGCAGCACAGAGCAGGAAGTGTGTTTGTGTTCTATCTGTGTGCCTCGGGCACATGCCAGCCTCTGTCAGCTCCGTGTGCGGACATCTGATATTAATGTAGCATTCAAAGGCTGTTTTTGCATTTACTATTGTTGTTGTTTATTATAACTTCTTTGTGCTGACACGAAGCTGTTCTCAGTTCCCATGGAGCCAGCTATTCAGTTACACTTGCCTGATGACTAATTACTTAGCCTCAGGTTTTATTGCTCCTGGATTCTCACCCTCCTTGCAAGCAGCGCTGTGTTTTTCCCTTCTGACCCCCAGCTGTGTGTGGCTTTTCATTTTGTTTAATATTCACCACTCGGGTTGACCACTTGCCACCCTGCTGTGTTCAACTCACCATCCAAAACCCAACAACACTGAGCAGAAATAGCTGCTGCAGAGCAAATTCTTCCTGATTTTGAGTGAGGAGGCAGATTTTCTGTCTCTAGTCCTATTTCTTTTTATTTAAGTCATGCAGTCTGTTTCCGTAGGCCAGCTGCCCCCTCCACCCATGCCCTTCAGCTTGCCCTACCACAAAGCAATGGGTTGGTCATGCAGCTGGATGGAACATGAGGGGTGTGTGCTTGGCTTTGCCTTCTCCTCCTGCCCCCTCCTCCCCATGCAGTGAGGCGAAATGCTCCCAGAGCAGTTGCTGGGGAGTCCTTGGGGTGAGGGACTGGAGCAGACACTTGGGTTATTTGGGTACACAAAGACTGATCTTGGGTCTGTGGGAATGCACTGTTTCTGCCAGCCTTGACTAGAAGAAAACAAACTGCAGGGAATGTGTCCTTGCTAACTGTTCTCCACCAAATATTACCTGCTGCTTCTTCCTTTGCCCCTGGTCAGCACTGATGTTTTCATCCAGAGTAACAGCCTCTCTGCCACTAGCACTGTTGTTCTCCTTTTCCACCTTTGGGAATGGCCACCTGCTGCTCTAGCTTAGTTCATCTCGAGTGGTGCCCTCTCTGAATTTGTTTTTTATAACAGCCTCAAAGTGGATCTTATTTTATAGCCATTTTGTTCTTCCTCCAGATCCAAAATGCCCAGGGGATGTGGACCTCCAAAGCAGTGACTGGGACATTAAGACCATTACCAGCTCACTAAAGTTTTACCTCAGGTAATGCTGCACATCCCACTGCTCTGGGCAGTCTGGGTGCAAAGAGAACTGCCAGGTGTGAGCATCCGGCCAAAGGAAAGGGGAAAGAAGCAGCAGAGGCATTGGAAAAGGGAATGCATCCTTTTTCCTTTTCTCTTTATGAGAAATATGCCTGTTGTGGCAATGCCACATCCTGCAGCGCGTCTGGGGAGGTGCCACCGGGAACCAGCAGGCTGGTGGGTGAGCAGATTTGCTCCCGACCTTGGAGATCAGTCATGAGGCCACACTGCCCTCCCAGAGCTCAGTTTTCTGTCTGGTTGTTGCAGGAACCTGTCGGAGCCCGTCATGACGTACAAGCTGCACAAGGAGTTGGTTCTGGCTGCTAGTAAGTACAGGCCCCAGCCTGATGCCTCACAGCAACAGAGGCAGCTCCCTGTGCTGATCCCTGCAGGGCACAGAGGGCTCTGGAGGCATCCATGGCTCCAGCACCCCTGGGTGGGCACTGGGGCTCCGTCTGCTCCCAGGAGGAGCCACACGAGTGTCTGCAGAGGGGCCCGAGGCAAACACACCGTGACATCGATTTCGTGGGGTCAGAGCGCTGCAGTGTGCCTGCCTGGTGTGACCGTGCTCAGAGCCAGTGTGCATTTCAAATGGCTTGAGAGAGCTCTGCCAGGCTGCACCTGGGGATCTGCCTCTTGCCACCAGCCCTCTCTTCTGGGTCCTTAATTTTGAGAGGAAGATGATGGAAGTATTTCTTCCCTTCTTTTCCATGCTATTGCAGTACACTTCTCTGTGACAGGGCTTCATCCTTCCAGGGGGTCTGGAGGGCCAGGACGTGCCAACTAACCTGAAAGCAGATGATCACAAGTGCTCTAGAGTTGTTTCTCAAAAGAATCAAGATATTTATTTTAAAAGCAGTGAGGGAATGCGATGTGATGTTGCCAAGCAGAGTTAGGTGATCCTTTTAGTTCATGAGATTTGGCCCGGGATGTTGAATCCAAAGCATCTACTGGTACAAGAAGTGTGTTTTCATTCTGCACTTCTCAGGACTGAGTCGCAGCCAACAGTAACAGAGGTTAGTCAAGTAGCATAGGTAAGCCAACAGGACGTAGCCTGTGCTAACCCAGCCAGTCCTCAGCTGTCCTGTGATTACGACTCTTTCAAATAATCCATCATATTCTGAGCTGGCTGCATCTCGGGCTGCTGAGAGCCAGCACACTGAGGTGGGTCGCAGGGGGATGCAGGGAGTTAGTCATCCTCTCAGCATGAAAGTGCTGGCATTTCGTGGCACGCTCAGAAACATTTTGTATGGAGGCGTCCTTCGCAGCCCTGTGTCTCCTTGGAGTCAGTAGGAGGCCAGCAGACATCCCCGCCTCTCCTCACTTTGGACCCCTGGAAAATTACTAACACTTCTTGTTTCTTGTAAAGGAAAATTTTGCACCACCCACTGGCTGTGCTCGAGCCCAAGATTTATCAGTTTCAGCGTTGATTAAACCAATGGTGGCTGAGTATGTGCAAAATCCCTTCCTTTCCTCCGTCAGAACTTGCACCATTAAGCTTCCCAGCCACCGAGATCCCACACTATTCTTTTCACATGGAGTATTTGATTGTTTCTTGATTATTTATGTGTCTGAAAGTGACCTCTTTGGGTCAAGGACTCCATTTTTTCCGCAGTTCATTTTCTCATGTTGTTGTGTTGCAGCTTTCTGGGCCAAGGAGATGCCCAGCAAATGGGCCGTGGGGTTCCCCTGGTGCAGTGTGAAGGGCAGGACCTGGCCATGCCCAGCCCATCCCTGTGCTCAGAGAAGAGCTGGCCCTGCGCTCCCTTTCAAGCTTCATTTCTCCCTCTTTCCATTTCGCTTTGTTTCTCACAATCATTACCCTGTTGCTATGTAATCTCATTTTCTTTCTGCTTCCCATCACTGGCTTTGGCCAACCAGCCCTGTGTTGCAGATGGAACGGCTCCCACGGATTTTGTTTGGCTTTACTTTTCTTTGATTGTATTTACTTTGAAAGGCACAAACTTTTCTCTGTGTTACTTCTCTCCAGAATCTGAGAACCTGGACTACAGGCTGGGAGCCATTCATGCCCTGGTCTATAAACTACCTGACAAGAACAGAGAGATGTTAGAGCTCCTCATACGACACCTAGTCAAGTAAGCAGATGTTTTTCTCTAAAGCCAAACTAAGAGGAATAGTGGAATCAGCAGAGCAAGCCTTTTCTTGTGGCAGGTTTGTAAAACTGCATCCACCACTGTCCCCCCGGGAATTTACGTTCTGACTGCACGAGTGGTGTGATGAGCCCTGCTACCCTCTGCACTAAGTGATGCTCCTCTTTCTGCTTGCTGCTTCCATTCCCTTCCTGACAAGCAAGGAGCAATTCTAACATGGAAGCACCATCTGAGAGAGCAGAGCTGTAAACATGTCGCCTCTCAGTCCAGTAAACAAGAACATGAGGTCTGGGGTTCAGAACAGCATAAGACCTGTGCCTCTGATCTGCATGTGAACAGCGCTTTGGTTTTATCTGCAGCTCAATGGCCTGAGCCCTTAGAGCAGCACGAAGGCTTCAGCATACAGGTGAGCTGGCAGTGGGTGCTTGGTGGTGCTGGGCAGCTTCTGCTTGCTTCTGCCAACGAGTAACTGAAAGCATCACTTCCTTGATGGTGATGGCACCGTGCTGAGAAGAAGGGAATCTTCCTGTTTTGTCATCACACCGAATGGGAAGGCTTGGTACAGAAATTCTGCCTTCTCCACCCCATGGGGGAGGGCTGTGCAGCAACTTGTGCGTGGGTCAGGAAGGAGCAGGACTTACAGAAGCAATGGCTGCCGAGTGAAAAGGTTCACTTTGGGTCCTTGGAGAAGCCTTTTCCAAGGCTGGACTGCTGCAAAAATAAACGGCCCTGGGATTTCCACATCCTCCCACCCAATGCTGAGCTCTTGGTGCTGTGCCCTCTGTCGGGTGAGGAGTGCAGGTGATGGGGTCCTGCTGCAGCCTGCTTCCAGCCCTTCATGCTTGTTTGTGTGTTTTTGAAGCCTCTCTGTGTATGTGGCACAATGAGAGCACCTGCCTTGCAGTCTGATAAAGCTAACACTGGAATGGTGGTGGTGGTGACATTTATTCTTCAAAGTGCTTACGCTTAAATTCCGTTCCTTACCTCCTTTGCGCTCACAGAAGCCTCTCTAAGGAAAGCTACAGTATAAGGAATTCATTAAATCTCAGCATCAGAGCCTCTCTCCTTTGGCATTCAGAGCTCAGGCTGGCTGCTTTTGAAAACACAGAGTGTCCATCCAGTGGTTAATGCTTCAGTCAGTGACTGGTGCACTCTGCAGGCTCGTGTGCTCCTCCCAGGCTGAATAGAGAGAGCTCTGTTCTTTGAAACTGGGCCTCTTTCAGAAAGGAAGATGCTGTGGAAGTTTATGAAACTCTCCAGTGGCCTCCCTGTATTCAGAGAGAGAGAAAAATAAAAGCCAGCAGTCAGTTTGGGATTGTACCATCAATGGGTGTACAGTGGTCAGGCTTAGTAAGATTGTCACCAGTGTCGTTGGCTCACAGTAATCTCCCAAGGAGGGATCTCCAGCAGGGATCCTTCCCCCTGGCAGTCAGCCCTTAAATGGCTCTGGGAGAGGCGCAGCCAGGCTCCATCCCTTCCGGCAGCACAGGAGAATTGCCTTCACCTGTGCTCCAGGGCTGACTCAGTGCTCGCCTCAGGTGGTCAATCAGAGCTTCAGGCTGTGATCAACAGTTCCCAGGCAGGGATAAATGATATTCCAAGTGAAATGATTCCTTTTGTGTGTGTGTTGCACAGGTGGCTTTTGTGTGCAGAATTAGGAACCGGACGTCAGAAGGGATGGAGCAGAGCTGCTGTCAGCACGTTGCTCTCCCACAGTGGTCCTGGCTGAAGATGGTGCACATCGCAGCACAGCACAGAGACCTCGGGTCTCTGCCGGGGTGGGAAACAAATTCTGATGAAACAAAATGAGGAGAAATGAACAGCTGATTCTTGTTGCATCTTCTTAATTTCTTAGAATAAGATCCTTTTGGAAACATTAAAGAAATGACAGACGATTCCTTCTCTCTCACCTCTCCGCAGCGTGTGTGAGCACAGCCGAGAGAACCTGATGTCACCATCCAACATGGGGGTGATATTCGGACCGACCCTCATGCGGGCACAGGAGGACACCGTGGCAGCAATGATGAACATCAAATTCCAGAACATTGTGGTTGAGATTCTCATCGAGCACTTTGGGAAGGTATGGGGCTGTGCCACCACTCCTCACCTCCATGCCAGCTGTTGCTGTGGCAACGACTTGGAGTTTGGCTCTTTCTTTTGTGGTCTCCTTAAGGGGTGGCATTTTTCCTTTACAATACGCTGTTCTGAAATGCTTCACAGGGAAACAAGCAGCATAGCAGACATTCCTCACTATTGCCTATAGTTCTGCCTGTAGGAAAACTCTGAGTCTAACTGGGTTTTCTGCTTTTCTTTTTAAATAAGATAAGCATCTGTGTTGAAAGTGCTGTATTGAAAGCGTCTGTATTGAAAGTGTCCTCTCTACCTGGAGGTGACAGGACATGATGCTTTCTTGTTCTGAAGCCAGGAGATAGAGTACAGCATAACCGCTAGGGACAGGCATGATGCAAGACATGGCACTGCCTGCCATTACAACAGGAAAAATAACAAAGCAACCAAGTATGGAAAGATGGATAAAAATGATCCCTTGTGCATAGGGCTGTGCAGACACAGGTGTGGGGTTGGGGAGGGATCTGCTGCTGGGGCTGAGCTGTTAGAGGCAGGTTCAGCGCCCAGCTCGTGCCCGCAGCGCTGTGCTTCAGGTTCCTAAGCATGAATTTGGTCCTTCATAGCACATTAAATTATAGTGTGGGAAGGATCCCCTATGTCCTGAAGGAAGGAGAAGTTTGATGGCATCTGCGAGTGATGGCAGGGGATGGGAGGAGGGGAATGTCCTGCTGGGGGAGCGGATGAGGAGGCCAGAGCTGAAGGAGCAGGGCTGTGCAAAAGTGAACGTGGAGTCAGAGACCAAACAGGGGCCAAAAGGATGGCGTGAGTTGTGATGCCAAGGGTTGAAATCAGAAAGGTGGGATGAAAGAGCTCAGAGGGACTTAAGAGTATCCTCACACAAAGCTCATGAAGATCTGCTTTCTTCGCGGGTTCCTACGAATGCTTTCAAGTTCTCGTGGCAGGGCTTCATTGCTGCGATGCTCGGTGCTCACTCCCAGCTCAGCCTCTGTTGTCACTCTGGTGCCACCTCTGCTCAGGCTGAGTCAACACGCGGTTCGCACTGCTGCCTCCAAGAAATGGAATTCAACCTTTAATTAAGCCAGACATCTCTCTGCTTGCTTTTAATTTCTTCGGCAATAAGGTGAAATTAGTAGCAGTTATTAGATGGAGTGTGTAAGTTCATTGTTGGAGCTGAAAGTGTCTTCAGCTCACACATATGCAAACACTTCAAATGAGCCTGGAGGAAGAGAAATATTACTTAGGCAGTGCAATATGAAGGCTAAGGACAAAGTAACTACTCACGAAGTCTTTGGGGATAATTACTCTTTCTTCAGTTTATATATCAGTGCGACAGCTAAATTAAATCAGTCGATCCCTGTGGAAATGCCTCTTCGCTGTACAAATGTTCTAAACGCGAGGATCTGTCAATATCTTTGTACCTTCCAGTTGTTTAACTTGGATTTTTGTTTGAAAGGCAGAATCAAAGGAGAAGCCGCACTCGCATCTTAAAAAGAGCAGTGTGGTGGGGCTTGAGAGTGGCTTCAAGCTGTTGAAAAGCATCTCATGAAAGCAGAGGTCTGTGGTACTTCTGTAGGCACCAGGGAGCAGCAGGCGGTGCCATCCCCACTGCCCAGACCTTGGGAGGGAGAAGGTTTGAGAGCTCAGGGGCTCGTGATTTTCTCCAGCATTTCTGTGTGCCTGGCAGAAGGAGAAACGTGCTTTAAGTTACAAAGATGACATCCTTAATCAAATCAGGACGTCCTTTTGGAATTTGTCTGAGGGACAGATATCTGTGGGTTCCTCCGTACCAGAGGATTTGCCGAAGGGGAGGTGGCCCTGCTCCGGACTGTGCTGGGGCTGAGCTCATCCTCAGGGCTGAGGTGCTTCCTGCCAACCCCACAGGATGGTCCGGCCGTGCCATCCTGGGCCATCCTGGGCCATCCTGGGCCATCCTGGGCCATGCCATGGTCTCCCAGCAGCTCCTGCCACTCTGCCACACTGATCCGCTCCTGGAAGCCCAATGTGAATTCAGTGAATACCCATGGGAAAAAAGCAAAAGCAGTTGATGTGGGGCTTTAATGTGTTGTTTCATATCATCAAAGACTGCCCAAAGGCTTTATTCTTTTTTTTCCCAGCTATTAATAAGGGGTCTGACATAAATAAAAGCCTCTAAATTAACCCCAACCAAATAGGTGTCATATGAGCAGTGAGAAAAGGAGATAGAACTGCTAACCAGCATTGTTTTTGTGCCAGTATTTCATCTGAGGTAATTTGAGGGTGCCACACACTTCATTGTAAACCAAGAGCCGAAGTGTTTTGCTGTTAAATCTCAAACAATGCAGCAGCTTGTTTGGGTGCTTGCTGCAGATTGTATCGCCTGGTTAGTGTGGAAAACCTGACTCTTTTCAGAACATATCAGATGGAAAGCTGACTTAATCTGCGCTGAGATGATTTGCTGCCGCACATTTTCTCTGTATTGTGATCTCGTTTTGTTAATTAGCTCAGCACTGCCGTGCTGTGTAGCAGGCTGCCTGTTGCAGGAAGGCAGCAGCCGTATGCAGGGCTGTAGCGCCCGACCCCGAAGCGTGGGGCTGCCACAGCACCTCTCTCCAGCCCTGGGAATGCTGCCTGGTCTGTTGAGCACCATCTGAAGATGTGTCTGTCCTTACAGATCTACTCGGGCCCCCCAGAAGACAGCGCTGCCCCCCCCAGTGCCTCCCCCCAGGGTGGCTGCCCGGAGGCACAAACCCATCACCATTTCCAAACGCCCTCTGCGGGAACGACCTGTCTTCTTTGGGGCTTCTGTGGAAGGAAGTGGAGGTCAGTTCCGCTGCTCTCCTCACTCTCCCTCACTCCTGTTTCTTTTAACTCCTTTCCAGGAGCAGTGTAAACAGTACCAGAATTGCATTGACAAGGCTGTCAGCATGGCAGACAGTGCGTTCTGGTGTTGGGTGAGAAAGGAAAGTAAGAGCTGCTATCAGAGGTTGCAGTGCCTCGCAGCTCAAACTGTCACTGGCAGAACAGCCCTCAGTTGCTGCCTGGCTGCATGTCCACACTCGACCCTAACCGGTCTGTCTGTCTCTAACCCGTCTGTCTGTCCCTCGGCTCCACAGCAGACCAGCTCAGCCAGACCCCCAACGGCAGCATCACCACGGAGGCCCCCAGACCCCTGCTGCGCAGCCGCATGCCCGCACCCCGGCCTGGGGGGGAGGAACCGGGACGGCCGCCTGCCGAGCTGGAGGTGGGCAAGCTGGTGGCCAGGCTGCAGGACGGGGGTGCGAAGCTGCCTGGCAAGGCTGCCAATGGTGTGGTGAGCAGCCCTGCCCTGCGGACCTCCACGCTCCACGCCAGGAGGCCTGCGCCCCGGCCGGGCGGCTGCGGCAGAGATGGTGAGCGGCACAGCTGTGTCACAGCCACGGTGTGACAGAGCACGGCTTCTGTATGGCTTAATAAGCATTACCTGTGTGCACGATAGGTATAAGTAACAAGTTTAGGGCCAAATTTGGGTTGGTGCTGTCTGTGCCCTGAAGGAAGGGGCTGGTGTGTCTGTGTGGCTGCGTTGTCCCCTGCAGTGCCAGCACACAGCTCACCGTGTGGCACACGGTGCTGTAACTGCGTGCGTGGGGAGCTGAGCTGGGTGAGATCCTTAAGATGATGGTCGTAAATAAGAAATACTGCTAGTTCTGCCATTGCCAGGCTTACTTGTGCGCTCTCCAGTGCTTTTTAGATGTTGTCATCCCCAGCAGCTTCACAGCCCTGTATTTAGAGAATGAAAGCATGGGGCTGCATAAAGAGAAAGAATAAAAGGCCTGACTGGGTAGCACAAACATAAAGTTCATCTGACTAACACTGCTGGCTTAATTTAAATTTGTTGAATTAAATGGTAGGTGGAAATCTGCCTCTGGAAGAGTAAAATGGCTTTTAAAATTGGCTTGTATACCAACTCCATTTAGTGCTTACAGATTTGATGTTTTCACATTATCACGCATTGCGTGCTGACAGCATGATCCGGAGACAGCACAACAAAATGGGCTGCTGATCCTGAGACGTATAAATGGGAGAACACTGAATTAGCAATGAAGTTATATTGCAGCTATACTGCTGCTTTAAAATTGGTGCTGGAACACTGCATCACGCTTCAGTGCGGACAGCTTGGGGGTAATTCTGAAGAACTGGAGAAGCCAGCAGGATGGATGAGAGAATAGGCCTTCTGTGGAGACGCTCCAGTTATAGTTTAGCAAAGAGGAAATTCAGGATCAGAATTTACAAATGCAGGCATGGAAGAGATGTGGCTAAGGAGTTGTCCTGCTGAGAAAGTCCTAGGGGTCCTGGTAGTTGAAGGGCTTAACACAGCCAGCAGCGTGCTCTTGCAGCCCAGTAATGCATCTTCACAAACACGTCCTCTGCCAAAGCTTCACACGCACTGTCTGTGGTCTTCTGCCTTGCAGGAGAGTACGATGGTGTCCCCAAGCCACGGCCCCATGGCGATAAGCCCGTGATAACACGTCCTCCTGTGAGACCTCCAGACCCACCGAGCAGGGCTCCCATCCCACAGAAGCTGGAGCAGAGGCCGGATCTGATAGCAGGGACAGCAGAGGAAATGCCTTCTTCAGTGTAAGCCAGGGGCCGGGAGGGCAGCACGGCGAGGGGCCACAGCTCAGCCTTTGGCCCCAGGGCTGGGGGGAGGGCAGGGGGGGCTGCGGTGACCGGCAGCGTGAGCTGCTGCCATCTGCCAGGAGTGCTGGAAGGGCAGAAGGAGAAGCAGCATGCTGGTTTCCAGCACTGTTGGCATAGCGGGGCTGGAGCTCGTGCAGGTCCCATTCCCCTTTCCATGGGCAGGGGTCTGAGTCATTTGGGAAGAGCTGTGTGAGAGCTGGGTCAGGCTCTGCCCTTAGGGCACAGCTGGGGTGGAGCGTGGCCATAGCAAAAGCAAAAACACTGCAGGAACAAAAAGCTCTGAGCCCTATCCAATGTAGCGCCGGGGCTGACTTTCCATCATCTTCTCAGTTACTTCTCAGTGCAGCTGGAGCTCCCTCCCTTCCTGCTCTCAAAGAGTCTCTCAAATGAGATGTTTCCCAAGAAAAGAGAGATCCTGCTTGGATCTCCATTAAGGAATTGGATGCAGTTCAGCTTCATTATCAGATTTCTTCATGTTTTTAAAGAGACAGAAACCCTGCTGTCCCTCACTGGGACGTGCTTCTCCTTCCCCCATCATCCCATGGATTCTCAGTCTGTTCTCCCTGCACGCTCACCTGATGCTCTGCCGCCAGACTTAAGCTCTAGGATTTGAGGTAGCCACCTGCCCAGTGCCTGTGGCAATAGGAGATGGCAAAAATGTTTGTCATCCTGAAAGTCTGCTGCTCGGCAGCCCCTGCGTTCTGCTGAGAGCCCCCTGTGTGGCTGTGTGACATCCTCATCTTCACTCCTTAATCCAGAAAGGTGCTGTCAGTTTCAGCTCCATGCTTGCAGGGCAGGAATGGGCTTTGCCTTTCTTCTCCTGAATCACTTATGTTATAATTTTTCCTTTTATGAGGGCAGTTGGAAGCTTAATATGAAGCACATCATAAGTGGAGAGGCCATAAAAAGTGACAAGTGCACGTTTACACCAGCACATAGGCTTTTGAGCAAGAGCAGTTAAATAAGCTGTGTGATTAAATTGATGAAGGTTGCCTGGTCAGAGCAGCATGCAGGAAGCACAGAGTGGAGCTTAGAGCACGAGGAGTGCAGCCGGCATCACTAGAAGTGTTGTCTTCCATGTCTGCTGATGCTGCTGCTCTTTTCCATGGCACAAATGCTATCTGATTAGTGAATGATATACATCAGATAACTGGAGTGACCTCCTCTCTTGTTCTGTTTGCAGAGTGGCCTCCAGGACCAAGTTCTTTGAGACGGCATCACGAAGAACCGGCAGGTGAGCCTGCAGCCACAGGGCTGCTGTGCTGCAGCAGTGACCCTGCATGGGGCACAGAGCCATCCCTGGGGGGCACAGCACACCCAGCAGGAGCTGCTGAGCTGAAACACCAACCTAAACAAACAGCCCTGAGTGCAAGTCTGCTCCGGGCAGGGGCTGCATGAAAAATTAATCCTAAATCCACTAAGTGGTAAACACGCAGCCGTGCATGGAATTAAGCCAGCTTGTCTGTCCATATTGTTCTTATGTCTCAGCCTCTGTGGAGGGCAGAGGGGGAGATCATGGGAGAGATGGGAAGGGCTGGGAAATGGCAGCAGCAGACAGCAGTGGGACCCACACAAAATGTCTGTGCAGGGTGTAGCTCCACGTGGCCAGATGGGCTGTGATGGCACAGCCTGCACACGGGGGCCCTCACTGGGCTGGGGGGGCTTTGGGTCGCTGGCACTGTGGTTTGTGGCAGCAGATTTCGTTTAGAAAATATCTGCTCAAATAATCCTCAGTTTCCTGCTCTTAACAGTCGCTGAGCTCTGCCAAGACTGCAGATAGATTTGCAGGCTTTGAAAAGCTGATAAGAGTTGATTTTCTCCAGTGTCAAACAATGGTTTCTTCACTTTAAAGATAAATCGTTGACCTGACTTCTGCCCATCACTCTACTTATGTGCATTCAATCTTTTTTCTTCTGTTTTCTTTGACTCCACTGCACTTAGTTCTTCATCACCACAAGGCAGGATCCCAGGTGATGAAAGCTGAGACAAAAGGTACGTGTTGGTAACAGTGATCAGCCAAAGCCACGTGGTGGTTCTGAGCTCAGCAGATGGGGTGGTGGGAGCCCAGGGGAGGGAATGGGATCTCAGAGAAGAGAGTGGGAGAAATGTCCTTTCTGCTGGAGACCTTTGACAAGGGCAGGATTGGGGCTCGGGGCGGTGCCTGCTGTCCATCGGTGGGCATTGCTCAGCAGACCATCCTGCTCTGCTGTTCCAGAGCTCCTTGCTGCAGCAGTCAGGGAAAACACGAGCACTGTGGAAACAGCTGCACAAGATTTGGGTTTATGCTGGTGCTGGGTTTGCCATCACTGATGAACATACACTGCTGCATGTTGCCACACTTGTTTTCTTCTTTCAGACAGTGCAACCATCTCAGCCCAGCTAGACCAAGGAGATGTTCTGTGCTTGTGAAATAGATGTGTCACAGCTAAGACTTTTCCAGTTCAAATGACCTGGAGAGCAGCTATCATACTGGACGATAATTTTGTGCTGTCAGAAGTGGCTCAAGGAATTAGAAGGAGATAAAAATGGCAAGAAGGCCGTTACTACGTTTGTCTTGAACTGTTCCCAGTCCTTTCGCCATCGCTTTCTGCCCAAGTGAGAAATGCTCGCCAGGCGCCTCTGCAGGTGGCAGCAGTGCTGGGTGAGCACCAACAGCAGCACAGCCAGGCTGTGAAAAGGACAGCAGAGCAGAGAGCTCTGTGCACCTCCACGCGTTTTGGGACTTAACCTCAGTGAAGGGTGACCTTGGACAGATGTCGCAAAGTTCAATATGGTGATTACCAGTGCTTGGGTGCTGGGGAAGAATGACTGGAAGCTGCGTCCTTGCCACGAGAGACTCGTCCCATACTCTGCGTTCTCCTCACTTACGAAGCACTGGTGTGCTTTTCCATGTGCATTGCTGGTGGCACTGCTTGCACTGGGGCTGGCAGGGCAGCAGCAAACTGGAGGGGAGCGGGGGGACGCAGCCCTGCTCCTCCTGCTCCCATCTGCAAATCTGCAACTGCTCCCCACAGACCCAGCAGAAGTCTCAGTGCCCGTGGTTATTCTGCTGGGCCAGCACAGGTGGGGAGAACTGAAACTCCAGAAATATGGGTCAATGCCTGAAGTTTTTCTAAGAGGAACACAGTTTCTTGTTTGCTTGTTACATTAATTTACGATCCAAGAGATCTCCGGTCTCTTTCCCTCAGCAGCAGTATTGTATTGATGCCTCTGGTCTGGAAGGGGAGCATATTTCTCCATGCCAGGACCTGTCCCAGTGCTGCATAGAGGTCTGTGGCTCCAGACAGCGTCAGGGCTCAGTGCTGAGCTGTAGCATTTCCCTGTAGATAGGCAATGAACTCTTCCCTGCTTTCTGTCACCAGTCTAAAGGCAGCTTCTTTCTTTTCAGTGACTTTCCTTGGGTGCTGGGAGCGTTCCCAGAACAGGCACCAAACATTCCCGTTTGTTCCCCAGCCCTCCATCCCCCCAGGTCTGACACGGCTGGACAGGCAGAGGCTGCAGCAGTGCTCTGCGGTGTGCAGGTGCTTTCCTTCTGTGTGCCTCTGCCTGCTGCCTTACCGAATGTGATGAGTGCTGTGCTGATGGTGCTTCCACCCCCGTGGGCTTCAGCGCTGCCCCAGCTGCTCGCTCCTGTGCTCGTACCCTGAGCAGTGGCACGTAGCAGTGGCTTTAGAAAAAGGCGTAGTGTCACCACTTTGACTACATTGCGTGCAGCAGCATCTCAGGGCTTCTCCATGCTAAGCTGAGCCCTCTGCTGCACCCTCTCATGAGCAGACAAGGGGTGAACAGCATCAAACTGGAGTGCCTTGTGTTTCTGGCTGCACGTCCCCCAGAGCTCAGCATCGAGTGCCCAGTGTGGGAGTGCTCCCCGGGAACAGGCAGCTCTGTCACAGCTGTGGTGTCACCCAGCAGTGTCAGCCCAGCACCTCCTCCCCACTTCCAGCAGTGCCTTCTGATCTGGGCACTTCTGGGGCAGTGGGCTGTGGGCAGGTTGGCTCAGTGTGCAGCTTCTGTTCTGCACTGAGTGCTGAGCGGCACCACGGGGACCGGCCCTGTGCGAGACGGCAGCTGTCGGTTCTCCTGTCCCTGTGCTCGTGAACAAACCCAGTGCTGTGCAGATGGCACAGATGTCTGTGGGACAGCGGTGGAGTCTGAAAAAACAAAGCCGAGTCTTGTTTTCATCCTCAGAGTTGTAAGCGGGGAGGCAGCAGCACAGTAAGAACAGGTTCCAGTGTCCTTGTAAATGTGTTTGTCACACGTCTGTGCTGTGGCTTCTTCCTCATCAGCACGGCGGAGCCCTGGCGTCTCTGCTGGGCTGGGAGGCACAGCCCCTACCCTGTGCCGTGCGACCCCGGGCCGTCAGCCCTGCAGCCATTTGGCCACATAGCGGCGTAGAGTACTTCCACGTTTATAAAGTTTCCATGAGGTTCAACGAAGTCCACGCGTTGTTTCTTCCTGTCGCAAACGACGCCCGAGCGCCGCACGAAGCGCCGGCCCTCCGTGCTGCGAGGCGGGGCTGCGGCGCTGCACGAGGAGCCGCGCACCCAGCGCCGCGCCGTTCGCTGCCCCGATGGCCGCGCGGCCCCGCGCCCCTGCAGCTCCCGCCGATGGCGCGGCCGCGTCACCGCGTGCGGCTCCCCCGGGGCTGCGCTTCATGCGCGCTGTCCCGCTGTGGCTGCGCTGAGCGTCGCGGCCGCCCGCAGGCACGGGGCGCGGTGACCAGACGGCCCCGCAGCGCTGACGCCGTGACCCCGTGTCAGCCTGTGCTGTGGTCGGTGGGACGGCGGGGCCGTGGGCCGGCTCGCCTCAGCCCAAATTGCTTCCGGCCGCAGCCCTGTGGGGTTGCTTTTTTTCTCCTTCTTTGTTGGGTTTTCTTTCCAGCCAGCACAAAAGCATTTCTGAACGGCGTTGGCACACCGAGGGGCCCAGTGGGAGCGTTCTGAAGCTGCAGCCTCTGCTGTGCTGCGGGGCTGTGGGGGGTGAGCAGCCCTCAGTGCAGCTCCTCGGAGAGGCACGGGCGTTGCTGCACACTTTTATATGTTTTCTTACTTTTCTTACCTTTAACCCCAGGCCACTGAGTACTGTTCAGCTTCCCCTGCCCGCAAACACCTTTCCATGCAGGACTGCTACAAGCCCAGCAGGCTGCTCACTCCTGCTGCATTACCAGAGGGCCCCTGCGCAGCTGCCATGGCCATTAATGAGCAGTGGGCTGCAGATTTCCTGACCTGGCACACCTGGAGGCTGAGCAGCAGCAGCAGGGCTCCA
Source organism: Centrocercus urophasianus (assembly GCF_019232065.1). NCBI lineage: Eukaryota > Metazoa > Chordata > Aves > Galliformes > Phasianidae > Centrocercus > Centrocercus urophasianus. Next base: position 435,378 of record NW_024884800.1, on the reverse strand, counting down.
GGTGTGGGCAGAGCAGAGCCTGGAGGGCTCTGGGAGCAGCAGCTCAGGGTAAGGGCGGTTTCCTTTTTGTCAGTGCTGGGGTTGGATGTCACGGTCAGCGCAGTGCGGTGCTGTGTGGGACATGGGGAGCATGGGTCCCTTTCACCACGAAGTTACAGTGGAATGGAGTTACAATTGGAGTTAGAATTGTTCATAAAGATACTGAAAGCAACACCAAAGGAGGAGGACACGGGGCTTTATTAGTGCCTTGCTTTGAGAAATACATTGATCAGATGAAATTTAGTTTTAAGAGACCCAAAGAGGCGTATCTGAAGAGACCAGTCAGCCGATGGGTAAAAGAAATAACAGCTCAGATAATCAATAGCAAAAATCTGACTGCGAAAAATAGCCTCTGTGAATTACCAACACACAGCCTCATCCATTTTGAAATTACCCAATTATTCTTGGCATCTTCAACCCCTATTATTTGTCACACCAAGCAGCATTTCTTATGCGCACAACTGAAATGAAAGCCGAATGCAGCGTACAGCAGCTCCCACAAACAAAATTCTGCCTTCATTGCACTTTGAACAACAACAGATCTGAAGTTACACAAGAGCTGAGTGTGGAGCAGGGAGGGCTGTGTGGGGCACAGCACGGGCTGAGGGCTCACGGGGGTCCGGGCGTGGGTTGGGGTGTCTCATTGCCCCCAGTGCAGTGTAATGGGTTCTGTCTTTGTCCTGAGCCCAGGTGGGCTCCTCTGGTTGGTTACGACACAGACGGTGTCACTCAGCCCAGCACAGTGATGTCTGTATTGGGGTCACATCCTGCACTGCATGGCACGGCAGTGAGGTGTCACTGCTGCCCTGCCCCCGTGGCAGTGTCACGGGTCTCTGTCCTCTGCGTTCCGTGTGTTTGGGGCAGATCGAAGTTCCAATCAAGAAGAACAATGAAGAAAGTGAAAACAGTGACAATAGTCCAACTGATGTCTTTTTCTAGAAGTCGAGTTCGGCCTCAAGGGCCATTAATTTGGGCAAAGTGACGGAAAAGGCAACAGCAGTGTAGTGGAGTTGCACCCCTTGCAGAACAAGACGTGCTGTGATGGAGCCGCGGGCACGGCAGCGGGCAGAGGTTGGCACTGCAGCACAGGCACAGCAGGCTGCGATGGGATGGAGGTGCTGCAGGAGCCCCAAGCTCAGCACTGCCCTCAGCACCCAGCAGTGAACCAGCAGTAGAACTGGGCCGAGTCTGTGGGTCCCCACTCCTTTTCTTTTGGTAATCCCACGGAGCTTCCTCCAGGACTTTACTCAGCAGTGGTGAAGCAAGCAATTGCAAAGACATTACGCTCAGTTACTGCTGTGAGCACAGCTGTGGGCTGGGAGTCCTCCCCGAGAGAAAGGCACCAGCAATGGGCTTTTTGGCTTGTTGCAAAGGAAATAAAGTGTATCAATATAGAGAACTCTTTTCATTACAGAGACAAGTTAACAAATAAACCAGCACTGAACTGCCACAGAGCACAAAACACCCGGTGCAGAGAGCAGCTTATTCTAAGCTTACTGTGGTTTTATGTTTGGTGCAGATATGTACTTTTCAAATTGTAAATGCAGGTTTTCCAGCTATTTTCAATAGGAATGAACAGAAGTCTCTCCTGGCTTCCTCAAAGCAGTGACCACGATGCCAGAACACGGCTGTGGGCAGCTCACAGCCCGAGCTGTTGTTCTGGAGGCCCACACCTCCTGCAGATGTGGCACTGGGGCAGCATTTCTGCAGCTTTGTGCTGAGGTCAGGTTGCCCCGTATCACCATTCCCAGCACCCAGGGACAGATGGCATCAGCACCTCGGCTGTGGCTGCTCCCACCAGGCAGCAGGAATCAGAGCCATTCCAGCAGTCATTACGTTGTAGGAACGTATTTCTGCTTTGAAGTGGTGAGAAAATAGGCACAGTCCCAAGATTCTGTCCTGAAGTGCATGGATGCTTTGTGCAGCTGAAGAGAGCAGAGATAAAGGGTGCTCTGCTGCCCCTCGGGTGCCACCCCGTCCCTGGTGGCCAGAGCAGTGGAAGGAGAGCTGCATGCTGACACTGGGACCCCCAGAGTGCTGCATCCCAGCCATGCAAGGATGGGCCTCAGAAACCTGGGCAGTGCAGAGCCCCAAAAAATAAACCAAAACTTCTGTTACTATTGGCACACGCTGCCTCACCACCGCATGAACACCCAAGGGCACTCAGTGTGCAGTCAGAAAGAAAGCTCATCAGCAGGAATAGAACAGGTACCTTCAGCAGTATAAATGGGGGCATGCCTATGCATACGTACACGTACGTTTAACATGTAGTTTGTTATCAAAACGTCTCAGGAGAGATCCCCACAGTGGCAGCTGCGTGACTGTGGCAAACGGCACTGCCCTGACTGCAGGGTGCAAAGCCATTCTGTGTTCTAACAGAGCTCAGCTCCCCAGGACTGACCCGCTGCTGTTTGCCTACCTATGCACGGGGCAGGATGCTCACTGCCTGGGCTTAGCTCCAAAGCGGAGCTAAGGCTCCTTCCCAAAGCTCCCAAAGCTGAGCAGAAGGCTCCTTCCAATGTAAAAGCAGAGCTGCTGTTCCTCAGCTGCACTGTGCCTTGCCAGGGAGCCCAGGGTCTGAGCTGGCCCTGCACGGGGATGGGAGCTCAGCTGGGACCCCCAGGTCGACTGCAACAGGATGAGGACGGTGGTGAGATTCTCTTCGCTTTATTAAAGCAAAAATAGACAAGAAAATGCAGAAGAAAACACAAAGTACAAAGATATACAGCAGGATCTGGACTTTGGTATTGTTTGATTTTTTTTTTTTTTTCCAGTTCCTGCAGCAGCCAATGGAAATAAACCAAGAGACACTGTTACTGTCCCCCTGGCAAACACACACTCGGGTGCTGCTGACCTGGCTCCCCATCCTCCAGCAACCCCTCCATCATCATCATTGCAAGAAAACAGGGGAAAAAACACTGCAGAAATTTACTTTGAAACAGAAGAGCTGCAGGGCACAGCCTGGGCCCCACATAGGCACTGGGGCTCACACTGGCAGAGCGTCCATAGCACAGAGCAGCAAGGAGCACAGAGCAGCACACAGCTGGGGGCACAGCCTGCTGCACAGCCCCGCTCCCTTTGCAGCAGCAAGTGGGTGTATGCAAGTCCTTATCAAATTTCGTTTCTTCCCCCTCTCCCAGTAGAAAAATACCCAGCAGGATGCAGTTAAGTAGTGAAACCTTACTGACACGAGCATATGCAAAATGTAAAACTCTCCAAAGAGGCTTTTAGACCAATCGTAAACATCCTCCTGTTGACAACAGAGATCAAGGCATCTACCAAGGAGAATTCATCATTCTCCTCTGCTAACAGCCAGAAAACATTCAAGAACAGAAGAGAACACCAGCAGGGCTTTCCACTGATTCATCTGCATGTATGAACAGATCACACCGACACCGAAGGTGCAGCAATAGAGGGCTGCTGAGCACATCGGGACTTGCAGATTGTGCCCACCTACATGGGAGGACCTCAGGAGGAAGAGCACAAACAGAGCCACTAAAAGCCCAGGAGAGGAGATCTCAATACAAATGGCTGTACAGAAAGAGCATTGGTTCAATAGTCCTGTGTTGTTTTTCTCCAATTCTTCCCTCAATGGAAACCCTATAGAACAACTGAAGAATATCTGTAGCATTAAATGCTTGTTCCTGCTTGCAAAGAACCCAGCTGCACCCATGGGCTTTGCCTACAGAGCTGGAGGTAATGCTCAGCTCTGAACAGGTCCCAGAAGAAGGAGAATCCACACAGCAACCCGGAGGCTGTGCTCATGGCAACCAATGGCCTGAACCCACTGCCTTTGCTTTTGAAGACATCTGCACACAGCTGCTTGAGGGGGCACAGAGCGCAGCACGTCTTCCCCTGCCCCACTCCCTATCACATGGAGAGTTCTGCAGCAGCGGGAGCAAAGCAGTGCCTGTGCCACGGGTGCAGCCTGCCAGACAGACCCAGTGCAGGCTGGGGGCTGCCCAACATCCCAGACCACTGGGAGCCATCAGAATCAACCTTTAATGTGCCCCACTCTAAACAATGTGCCCACATTCACTGTTTCATCACTCCATCCCCAGAAAGCTCTGTGTGAGCACAGGAGGATGCCACCACTGCCACAGGTCATTACTGCAGCCATCTCCCAGGGACAGGGCTAAAGCCCAGAGTCACCCATCCTACAGGGCCAGGCTTGGCTGCTTCGCTTTTGGAGTTCCCACCTGCTGCCATGGAGAGCAGCTCACGCAGATGGCAGACAGGTGATGGAGCTGAGATGCTGGCTGCTTGGGCATCCAGTGTGAGCAGAGCAGGGAGAGGTGCAGGCAGGGGTTCGGCTGCTGAGGGTCTGAGGTCCGAGAGGCGTCAGGCACTTGTGGAGGTGGCACAGCCATGTCTGAGCAGATCGGAAGGGAGATGGGAGCGCTGGGAGCGCACTGCAGAACGGGCGGCATCCAGCTCACATCCAGCTCAGCTCGGGAGCGGTGCCCCAGGGGGAAAGCAGCCGCCGTCGACAATGGAGCCTTCCAGAGCCCATCCACCCTCCAGCAGCCACGCGTGGAGCCGAGCAGCCCTGACAGTGACTGCCGGGTGCCTTCCAGCTCTGAGGGGTTTCTCATTCATTGGGTTGCAATTCATCTCTTCCCCTCAGTTGCGCTACTGCGGTATTCAACGCATCTGCTTCCCAGCACCATAACACACATAAGAAGTCCCAGAGGAGGCCGGTAAAGGTACCCACACCCACGCCTCGAGAGTCAGCCTGTGCCTCACCTTGATTTGGTTTACAGAAATACAAGAAGTGGGGGCACGTCTCCCACTCTCCCACAGCCCCAGGGCACTAAAAGTCACTGCAGGAAATGAACAAGTGACCACCCCCAGGTGCTGCTGACAGGGTGTCCCTGCCACAGAGCAGCCAGACCCTGGCAGGAGTTCAGTCAGAGATACCACAGGAAAAAGAGAAATTAAAAGAACCCCAGCAGGGAGGAGTTTGCTACTGCCTGCCTGGCGGCACATCATCTCTTTGGACAGGATTCCCCAAGGCACTGCAGTACAGTAGTGCAGAAACAATAGGCAGAGGTGGCTGAGATGGAGGCGATGCAACTGGGAGTCCCTCTGGAAGATCACTCCGCATGGAAGTAAATGGGTTTCACTTTTCCAGACAGGATCTTGGGAACCTGCACAGAGATTATCTCTGCCATCATTTCCGGGTAGTCCACACTCACCATATGGGCCTTAATTAAAAGATCAAATGTAAATTGATGCAGATCCTTGGCAATCTAGGAAAGAAAGAAAGTTTGTTAGGAAAAAATTCCCCATTGGATGATTTCTGTGGAAAGGACAGCAGGAGCAGCACAGCAGGGCTGTGCCAGGGCTGCACTCTGCACATCCGGGAGCACATGGATGCAGCCAGGGCAGTGTGCAGGATTGCTCCTGGAGATGAGCAACACACAGAAGCCAATAAAAGAAACTAAAGAAGCCACCGCAGGTACGAACATGAACACAGTGTCCATGTCTACAAGGGCGGTTACGCCATTTCCCAACGCTCTTGCAGGGACAAGATCCCTCCCTGCTGCACTCCCAAATTCCCGCGCTCCAATTCTCTCTGCTAACTGAGCCCAGGCAGGCACCGCGCTGCGCTCTTACAGGATGCACGGAGTCCAGGACCTTGGTGAGCTGGTAAAACCGCCGAGAGCAGGAGGTGGGGTTCTTCCTCTTGCAAGCGATGATCCGATCGAGTTCCTTAATGTAATTCATGCGAAGTTCATCAAAGAGCTTCTGGTTCTTCAGGCCATCCACTGGAACTGGAGGAACAGGGATGGGAAACTGTCAGAGTCGCCCCAAAAGAAGAAGAGAGCCACAGGAGAAGGGAAGTTTTGTCGGTGCAGAGCATGGAGCCCTGCTCCGCTGCTCCCTGCAGCCCAGGTCTGCTGAGGGGAGGACGTGAGCACTCACTAATACTGAAGAAGAGCAGAGCCTTCATGCAGAGAAACTCCTGGGGCGTGATCTGAAGCCACCCAAACTCCTGGGACAGCTGCCGCATCCTGACGCATTGGCTGTACATTCTGGATTTGTGCATCCGGTACCTGGGAGGAGAAGGGGCACGGGGGTGGAGGGTGGCTCATGCTGTGCCTAAGGACACTGGCACAATCCTGGCATGGGACTGAGCTCTGCTTTGAGGGTGCTGACAGCAACAGGCCTGAAGGTAGGAGAGGAGGGTTTTCCAAAACATGTCTGCATAACTCTGCGTGTCTGAGGATGGATGGCTGCATGGCTTTGCCAGGTTTGGGTGACCCCCTGCCTTCCTGGAAGCAGCTGCAGTGACTCACCCCACTCAGTTACACAGAAGGGACACGAAGCTGAGCTCAGCCCTCACACAGCAGTTGTGCTTTACTCACTGCTGTACTTAGTTACTGTTTGTAAGCTTTTCTGCCTCAGTGCCAATAAAACCTACTCAACTCAAACATGACACTGCACCAGAGGGACATCATCAGGAGCTGGAGGAGCTCACAGCGTGCATTTGTCTCCACTTCTGCCTTCTGTAACCAACCCAGCCTGCTGGAATCAGCGCCCACCCCCACCCAGGAGCCAGGCAGCACTGCAGCCCCTCACACCCCCACCATGGGCTGGTGCTGTTGAGGGCATGGCAAGGGAATTGAAAGAAGGCACAGGGAGATACTGCATCTGTCCTCATCATTCCTGCAGACTGCTGCAGCCCCTCTTAGCTTGGATCAGCTCCCAGGGCCTAATTGCCCAGCTGCACATCCCATAACTGGGCAGTACAGCAAACCCCCTTGCCTGGTTCTCGTTTCTCATCCAGTCTGACCCAGGCAAGGCAAACTTCAGACTGCTGACATTTGGCACTTACTCATTGAAGACCAAATCTGGAGCAAAGTAAAGCATCCTGGAGTTGACGTTAGTGAAAGATCTCCAACCCATGGCAAAAATCATGAGACCCATCCAAGAATATTGGATTATTGACATCTGGTCATCCACATGCAAATTGCGAAATCCTGTTCAAAAGAGAAACAAAGCACAGCAGAGGGATGTTACACATCTGCGCTGAGCTCTGGCAGTTCCTGGAATCGTCCTCACACAGCAACAGTCAGAGGCAGAACTGAGTCCTCGTTAATCATTACTTCTTTTCGGTGAAATTTTGGCACTCTTAAAAGTCACCGTTTTCTCATTTTGAGAAAAATGGCATGTAATCTCAATCAAACATTAAAACAATTCCAGCACCACTGGGGTGTAATTATAATCCACAGTGCGTAATTACATTCCACTGAAGCGAGCATCTGTCTCTTGCTCGGAAAGCTGTCAACTGCAAACGAGCACAAGTGATGTTTCACTGCTGCCTGTGATTGCTTTAGGCCCGTCTGCTCCCCTTCCAGCTTTCCTATCACCCGCCCAAACAGCACAGCCTGTGTGCACCAGATCCCCTCTGCCTCCAGTGGGTGCCTCCACCCCCAGGGCTCCCAGCTGCCTGCGGGCAGGACTGCAATCTCCAGGAGCTGCATGCAGTGTGCTTGCAGAGCATGGGTACAGAGAGGGCAGCTCAGGCAGCACAGAATCAGTCATATTCATCTCTAAGACATATCTACGCTGGAATCTCGTATTTAATTGTTACATGCTGCAAAAACCACCTTTTGACTTACGCAGCATGTCTGTTCAGAGATGAATTCATTGCCTACTGCTGTACTGTCACACACAGTGACAGCATGCTGGAATATTCTCCTACTCCATACCCGCTACCGTCCTTCATACCACCTGCCCTCTCAGCTTCAGAGGGGCTTCAGAGGAGCTGTGCTGCTGCAGAGATGGCGCCTGCAGGAAGGAGCGCCGGCGCCGCAGCCATGAGGGCACACATTTGGTCAGTGTGCTGTATCATCGTCTGCCAAAATCAACAGGCTTTGTTTTCCTCCCCTTTTAAATTGCTCTTTGAGGGAAAAACTTCTCTTCTTCTCAGAGGGAATTAATAGAGCGAGGGCAAGCAGGGGGGGACCTCTCTGGGGGGTTGTGTCCACATGCAGCACACTGAGCACCAGCAGCACCAATGAGCCCCTGCAGGCTGCACTTCTTACCCACTCAGACTGGTTTTCCCCTAAGCACTGCGTTATCTCCCCATGTATCTGCTGGATCCCCGTCCCTCCCTGGAAGCCTGCTGTCTGTGGGCATGGCAGACGATGTATGGCCAACACCACTGCTAAAGGAAAACACAAAACCATGGCCATGATACATCACCGAGTTTCTGGTATGGCATAGCTGAAGAGACACATGTTGATATCTTCTGCAGAAAGCAATCGCCATAAAAGTAATATTACCTTTATGGATGATTGTAAAGAGATGAAAGCATAATCTTTTTCTTGTGAATAACCATAAAGTAGCAAAGCTAAGAAGCAAATTTTTTAGCTTCTCTCTTGATATACAGTGCTGTGTCAGAATTACTTCTCCCTAAGTGATCAACAACTGAGCACCTCATGTTTCCCTAAAGCAGCGTTTCTATAAAAATAAACATTCATTTGTTACCTTGGAAATGTGATAATCAGAGAATGAAAAAACACACACAATCCACTGCATCCTCACAGTTACAGAACGGGTTAAACACAGGGCAAGGCAGCAGATTTGAATCAGAAAACAAGTGAGGGGTGGGCTGTGATACCCAAAAGGCCCCAACTGACACAGCAGGCACACCAAAATTTGCAACGTCTGCGACAAGCAGCAGTACTTGCAATGGCAGCTTGGCCCCAGTCAGAAGCACCTCCCTGCTGCTCCCTGCAAAGCAGTTCCTTCTTTACAGAATGCTTTCCCAGCTCCTTTGGGAATGAATTAAGGCTTCCCACTCGCAGCCAGTTAAAATGATTTTTAAATGAAAGCAATCGAGTGCTGATCTGAATTAACAGTAACATCTTACCAACATTTTTATATACATACAGTGAAGGGATAACAGGGGCCTAACCAGAACTTGAATTCTGTGTTCCAGAAGCTTTCTTGGCAAGCTGTGGTTAGTTAACCTTTCTAAGGAAAGCACAGTTTGGTTCTGCCTGACATGGCAGGCAGGGCTCAGAAACACTCCTACTCATGGCAGTCTTGTCTCTGACACTCTAGGATATTAAAACTTCGCTGTAAGCAGTGCAACAACATCTTGGACCTCTTAACTGCCCCAGGAATACGGGTTCAGGGTGAGATGCAAGGTTAATTCCCATCCATTTACCAGTAGTAATCCAATGCTGAGAGACCGGGACGATGCTGCCTGGCAGGAGATGCCACTGCCCCCCAGCACAGCACAGCACTCACTGTGCTCACACCTCCGCCGGGCACAGGGCTGCTCTGCAGGGGCAGCCAGAGCCACTGTGCCAAGCAGGCAGCAGGGGCAGAGGCAGTGTTGTGCCCCAGGCCCCCGGCCCCACTCTGCCAGCCATGCTCATTACAGGCTCGCAGCCTCCCAGCAGACCCAGTGCAAATTCTTCTGTTCTGCTAAAAACACCAACATCCCACTGGTTTAAATTGGCTGGGTTCTATTTTCATTACTTCTCCACCTGCACTGCTTCCAACACATCACCGTCTTCTGTGCCCATCTGGCATCAGGCCGCCCCACCAGCCTGCAGATCCCAGGGCAGAAAGCACCTCCGCTGCATCAGGGTACGGGCAGCTTCAGGAACTTCTGGCCAGCAGATCATCCCTGGTACCTGTCAGGACGCTACAGGCTGTGGAGAGGTGGGGAGCTCTGCTGGCTGCCCGCACCGTCACCCACAACCACCAGAGCCACCAACTGCTCCTTGTTCATGGATGACCTCCCCGCAGAGCAGCCAGAGCGTGGCAGAAGCAAAGGAACCGCGTAGCCATAGCCTGGAGCACAGAACAGCAACAATGCCATCATTGTTTGCTCCTTCCCCGGAAAAAATCAAGAGGGTGACTAAGTGGTAAACTTGCTGTTATTACTGCTGAGCTCTGATGTCAGCATGTGTCACAGAACCACCAGGAGAAAGCTGCAGATAACAGATCAGCAGTGCCTCAGCTTGGGGTCAGTGAAGCTGGTAGGAATGGCAGCAGTGAGCTGCTGGGGCTCCGTGCACTGGGGCACACAGAGGTGCTGTCAGCAGTTTTAGGAGAACGGCCAATGCCAGGGGTGAGCTGCGAGAGCATCCCCACACACAGCACAGCTGTGCAGAGCTCTGATGGAGGCCAAGGGCACCACGGCCCCACAGCAGTCCCAGTGCCTGCAGATAGGGCCACGGCCACACGAGGACTGCCCAGCACCCACAGAACATAATGTGCAGGTGCTTATCTTCTGTTCAGAGAATTCTGCAGGTTTGATTCAAACAGCCCTGGAAGTGGTGCAAAACCACTGCAGTGAGAATGGAAAGGAAGCAGGACCCTGAGACTCTAATTAACTGCGTCCCTTCACACGTGGTGGGAAAATGGTGCATGCCCGTGTGATGCCGTGTGCCAGGGCACAGCACAGACAGAACCCGAAGGCTTGAGTGCCTTTACTGTCACACCTTGGCCACCTTTCCCATGGATCAGCCACCAAAAGACAAATCTGGCTTACAGGGAGGTTACAGGCACAGACACCTCATGGGAGCACTTCCCAGGAAACGTGGCTCTGCAGTACGGGTTGCAGACCACCCTGTGAGCCCCCCATTGAGACACAGCAAACGGCGAGCTGTTGGGATGGTGGCAGAGCTGGGACCTGATCCATCTGTCCTCACCTGGCAAAGCCTTTGCCCACTTGACGACGTAGACCAGCTGCCTCTCCCCGAGTTCATTCAGGCTGCTCAGCAGGTTGGAGAAGGAATCTGGCTGGCTGTTGTCATGGCCGGCACACACCACAGCGGGCTCGATGGCTTCCAGCACATTGAGGAAAATGGGCTGGCACTCAAAGCCATTGACATGTGTCATCACCATCTTAGGAGCTTGCTCCTCCGTGGGGCTGGATGAGCTGGCTGCCTCGCCTTCGTCTTGTGTCTTCAGGCTGCCCAGCTTCTTCAGCTTGCGGGCTGTGGAAAGGACAAACTTTAGCACAACACTTAGAAAAACTTAAGGTTTCTTGGCTTCTAGTTCCACCAGGTTTGTCGGTTTTAACAGCAGAAGTGAGAGTGATGAGCCGTAGCAATGCACACAGCATGGGCAGTGTGGGGAGAGCAGAGCATCACAGGCAACACGTATGGACAAAGGGAAGAGCACACTGCACAGAGAAAACCATTTGTTCATTAAACTTACATGGGGAAAAACAAGCACCATTTACATCTGCAGCCACAACTGCTCTCATACTAACCCCTGGTTAGAAATGGAGAAGAAGAATAGGGAAAAGAGAAGAGGATTGACTCAAGTGGGGATCCCATCAGCCAGCATCAAAAGGAATTCCATGCAGTGAGCCCACGGGGTCGGGGCTGCAGGCAGCAGATGGACAAAGTGCTCCGGTTGTGGCGCACCAGCTCTGATCTACAGTGCTGCTGCGCTCTGGGACACGCTGGGAGCTCCAGACCTCCGAGTTCTTGGATTGTTAGCAGCTACCTCACCCAGTGCCTGCAGGACAGTGCTCAGCACAGCGCAGATTGGCAGGCTGCTGAAAGGAACTGCTTTCATACTTCGCTGACTACAAAAAGCCCTAATTAATTAGAGGGGGAAAAAAAAAGCCGATCGCTTAATTCAAGCAGAGAATATAACATCAAACCAATTGTCCTTGGGGTTTTGGCTCCCACATTACATGATACTTATCTCAAATTTCCTTTCAGCTGTAATTAGAAAAATAAGCAACGGAACATAAAAATGTCAGCTGAGAGAGCAACTCTGTAAATCAGCTCAGAACGCTGGTCTGTAAGGAACGGCCTTTGGATGATCTGCCACGATTAAGGCAGGCTGCTCTGCAGAAAAAGGAGAGGAAAACTAATAAAATTAAAAGAGGGCAATGGGAAAGCAAGGCTACAACGTGGCGTTATGTGCTTCAGTGTTTGTTTGCATGGGGCTCTGGGGCACCTCCATCCACTGCAGCAGAGCCGTCCAATGGCCACACCGCCTGCAGCAGGGGCGCGATGGGGAACACAGACGTGGGCTCAAGGAAACAAAAACCAACCAAACCCCATCTTCCAAACGCAAACAAGAACTGCCAGTAAGGGCCTGGGAACCTATAAAGCCAAACCGGTGCTGTATGGAACACAAGCACATCCCAGTCTAAATATTGCAATTTTTTTCCTTTTTTTTCTTCAACATTTTCAATTGAATTGCGGTAAGAAAAGAGCACACAAATAATAGTCCAGGCTCACAGACCGCGCTCATAAACTCAAAGAGGGGACAGACAGCACTGAAGTCAGATAATAACTATTCCAAATGGAGGAACCTTATGTTTGTGTACTGCAGAGCTCTTATTCCACAGAGGGCTGAATTGCTATTAGCAGACGGAGAAAGGCTCGGAGTTATGATGCAGGCAGACATCTGTGGCCTTCAGTAGGATGCTTTGTGTCGGGAGCTACGGGTTGTCCTCCAAAACCCAGCCCCTGACACGGCCCTGCTGGAATCTTCACGTCTATTTTAAATCTGAAAACGCTGAGATGTGAGCAGGTACCTGGCCTAACACACTGTGCACAGACTGCTTCAGTGCCTCCCCTGAGCAGGAGCCGTCCCAGTGGCGGCTGCTATGCAGTAGTTGCTAGGAACAAGAATTGAAAAGAGAGGAAATGCAAGAACGCCGAAAATAGCCACCTCTTTGAGTGCATCTCTGAAATACACTAAGAGCATTATGAACATCTGATGTGGGATTTCTCTCCCCTAATTTTAGACATCTCCAGTGCTCATTAATGCTATTACTTCCTTGGTGACTGTGCAGCAAACAGATACCCAGGTTTGATTTCCTCTTTAAGGACATCTGTTCTCTTGCACCTCTGTCCCAGGACAAGCCAAGGCAGGCAAAACCTTCCCTACACAGGGTGTGAAGCTCTGGGCTTTCTTAGGGGGCACATCCAGCTCAGAAGCCTCAGCTCGCTGTTATCAGCTCAGCAAATCACACATGCAGCGCATCTGAGGTTCTGCTTTGTTCTTTCACTTATAAAGCATGTTATGAACTTGAGAGGAGGGAAAAAAACCACCCTTGGATGACTATAATTACGTAGTATCACGATAAAGCATTAATCATTGCAAAATGACAGCGGAGTCCCTTATATAGCAATTAAGGAAGTTCCACACCTTTTAATGAAGCGAACTTGGCCGGCTCTCAGCCAGGACTTACTGGAGAATTGGCTGAGGAGCTCTGCATTACCAGCACTCGCTTCGCACAAGTGCTGGGCCAGGGGGCAGAGCGCCTTTCTCCAGGCAGGTCCTGGAGGTCTCGGCAGCTCCAGGCACTGTTATCCAACTTCAGCTTTGGGCAGAGCAGCAGCAACCAACACAGATCTCACCAAAACGCCATCCCGTCAATCCTACCACTATTCTTTCTGGCACAGTTTTAAATTTGGATAATTTTAGTTGATAATTACAATAGCACCGGCATAGTAGAGCCATATAAGAGATCTGACTCAGCCTGGCCCACATTAATTAAAAACAACAACAACATCAACAAACCAAAGCAACTAAAATGATATAAAGTCAATTTGTTACTGCTGAAATCACTTTGAATCGCCCAGGTAATACCTCTCAAAAGTAATTACAAATGTTGAAATGACACCAAACAGGGCTGCCCTTATGAGGGTTGCTCTTAACCCGCTCTAGTGCATGTTTGCATTCATTCCAGAAAGAAAATGAAAAGTTTCTGCCAGTTATAGGGCAATGCAGAGATGGAAACATAACAATGAGCCTTAAGGACTGATCACCAAGCAGGTCTGCTGACAAGATCTGTCTGCTTCCCAGGGAGCAGGTACCCAGAGAAACATCCTGCACTCGCCAGAAAGCTGATGGAGAAACACAAAGCTGAGCACCAGTGCAGCTCAGTGGCTGCAGGACTGACAAGGTCCCCATTCACAAAGGAGAAAATATTGACCTGGGGAGCACCTCAGCACTGCTCTTATCACTGGTGCTGCTGATACGGGAAAGGGTTGTTTGCAATACAACGAGGCGATGGCAAACTTCAAAAGGCACATAAATAATAAAAATAGGCAATATTCTCTGGCATAAAAACATAATGAATGTTATCTAGATAGCTGTGAAGAAGGCTAAGGGGTTATTATGTCTCAGCCAAAAAAAAAAAAAAACACTGCAGGGGGCAGAAATTCAGTAAAAGGTGGTTTTTCAGTCAGACGAGCAAACCTGTAATAAAAGAATCCAGTTGCCGGAAATGCAGAACAGGTGAGATGAAAAACCTGGAACATCTGTCACAATGGTGAGTGTAAGCAACCACCACAACAGCCTGCAAAACGTGCTAGCACCTCACTGTGCCAGTAATGCTTGCAGTAAGACTGAATGTTTGTAAGACAGGAGCTTTTTGACAGTGGTAACCAGAGCTGAACTGGGGCTAAGTACAGGTCTGACTCACACCTCGGGCTTCCGCAGGGTACCAGCATGTCTCACAGCAGCCTCCAGCCCTGCGGCTGATGACTGGTGGAGGCGTGGAGCTCTGCCCAGCATGGGAGCAGCACAGAGCACAGCGCTGGGATCACAGAGCCACGCAGCAGCAGTGCTGGGAACAGGAGCAGCCCGGGGCCTCACGCAGCACGGCTGAGATGTGCCAGCAGCCCAAGGGCAGGAGGAGCTTACGGCTGAGTCCTGCTGCCCCTGCAGGGCAGGTGCAGGGTACGGGCATCCACATGCCTGCATGTGCAGCAGCGCTGGTCCTGTGTGCTTGGGCAGAAGCAAAGCTGCACATCTGTGAAGGTACCTGGAACTGCAGCACAGAGAGGTGCTGGAGGGAGAGAGAGAGAGTGAAAGAGAGCCGTGCTCCAGGAGGGCTGAGCTAACGAGGCTGGCACCAGCACTGCTTCGGTGGCTTTTTATTTTTTGACTTTCATCTCTCGTTGGCTTTACAGAGTTGGTTGAGAGAGAAGATTGTGTTTAACGGATTTCAGCTTTCAGGTCAGGATGATCCCAATCAATAACAAAATGCTTCAAAATATTGCCATTCTGTGTCAAAGCAGACAGCCCTAAATAAGGCATTCAGCACAACTTCCTCCCACCATTAAAATACTCCGAGCTGTGGCTGTGCTGGCCATGCCCAGCTCTATTATACCCTGCAAGTGCCTACTAATTAACAAGCAGTTAAACCCAACTGTTGAGAGCTTGGAAGCATTTCCAAACGCTGTGGCTCTCCACTGTGGGAGAAATAACTGCGGGCAAACTCAGAGCAGGCATGTTTGCAACAATTGCCTTTAAGCTGACATTCAAACCAAATGTGAAACAGACTGAGCAGAACAGGTCAGGGTGACCCGAAAAGCTCAGGGAAAAATTGAGGGGAAAAAAAAAAGAGAAGGGAGGGGTTCAGTGCTCACACTGCTTCTGCAGTACTGGGAGGAGAGCAGCACACTGCCTGCCCTGCCTACCAGGAGCTGTGCTTCCATCACTGCTTCAGAGTCATTTCCCACCACTGCCAGCGCGGATGGAGCAGGTGGGTTCCCGTCTGCTGAATGCGAACATGCAGAGCTGCAAGAACAGTCCTGGGGAGAAATAACATTAAAACCAGATGATAACCAGAAATAACATTAAAACCTGCCTGAGCTGTAGGCCAGGACTTTTCCAGTAGTAAACTGTTCACACCAACACTGCATCCTCACAGCTCTCTGCAGAACTGCACAGCCCAGCAGCACTGGCCCAACGCTGACACGCCTGGCACAGCAGGGCTGCCAGCTGTGCTGAGCCTCCCATCCTCTGCATCTCACTTGCGAGCTGTGCTTCCCCTGCACTCAGCTGCCTGGGGTCTCTCCTCCCCAGCGCATTTCTTGGGGCATTTTCCACTTCCATCCTCACAGCAAATGAGCCCAAAGCTGAGCCGTGCAGTGGTGCTGGGAGCAGCACCTTGAAGTTCTGCACGCTTTTGAGGCAGAAAGAAAGAAAATTGAGCCCAGGACACACTGAAACTTCTATTTGGCAACACTGACATTACAGGCAATAAAATGGGCCTATTTGCAGGAACATGACACTCGCTAGCATAACTGCTTGACATTCTAGGTTTTGGACAGAAAATGGCAGGTTTTGTGCCAGTTTTGGTAGAGCTACATGATTGAGAACACAGACGAGCTACAACAACACCCATTCAAATGCTGGGGCTGAATTTCTATAAAGAAAAGCATCCTTTTCCCTACTTCTGCCTGTGAAAAATTGTATTAAAATGGGAGCAAGCTATTTGAAGAGGCTCTGGTCTGGACGAGAACCCAATCACCCGGTTGCTGAGACATTATTTCAGATCATGAGATTTTAAATTAAGGAAAAGAACACTTCTTGAAACTGAAACACAGACATAACGAAGTTAATGTTTGGGCAGTAGAAACATGCAGCTGTTTCCAGAAGCTCCCAATGGTCCATCAGCCTCACTCCCACATAACCACACAGCAGGAGCCAACAGACACCATCCGTACGTACCTCCAAGAGTCATCCCTGCCTCGTAGCACTTCCGCAGGCGGCAAGATGGGCAGTTTTTCCTCCTGAACTTGTCAATGGTGCAGTCGTTCCGGCTGGCACACAGGTACTTCTGCTTACCTAGAAACACCAGAAGGAATGGCAGATGGGAAGGAATGGCAGATGGGTGGCGGGCACCAAGCAGACCAGACTCAAAAAGAGAAACGTGCTCTCGTTGTCTCAGTATCACTCAGCATCCGCTGGGCTCACGTGGCAGCCAACAGCAACGCTGGTTTTGCACCTCAGTGCTGAGAGGCTTCACTCAGAACCGCCTCTCCTTTCTCACAGCTCTGCAGCCCAGAGTCTGGCAGCAGCACACGGTGCTCAGAGATGGCCTCCTAGGCTGCAGGGAAAGCTCCCAGCCAGCACAGTGAGCACAGCCATTCCCACAGGGCACGCTGCCTACATGCAGAGCGCTGCCACCAGTGAGCTTCGAGCAGCTAGCACTGCTTTCTGGCCAGAGGAAGAAATAGAGAAAGGAAAGAAGGTGACAGTGTCAGTGCCAACTTCTCAAGTCACCCCAGAAAACTTCGGGTGGAAGTAGGATAAAAAAAACAACACATTTCTTCAGCTGCTGCTACGGAAGGTGTGCGCTGCCAGATATATGCCTTGGCATAGAGATGCCACCATGCATCTTCATGTGCACTTTTCAGAGGTTGTCTTTTAGAGGAGGAAAATCACTCTTGCGCTGCACAGCACGGTAGAAGTATGTAATGCTATTATGTGATGGAAAGTACAGCGATAATAGCAGAGAAACAAAGTCTTTGGCTGTGGTAAATGAAGACAAACCCAAACACAGCAGTCACAGACACAGAAACGAAGGTAAAAAGCTGCTTACATTTGGAAGACCTCAGGTAGGCAGGGATCTCCAGCAAGATACCCTCACCTCCACTGCCAGCCCTTAAATGAGGGCTGGGAAGGGGTGGATCCCTGGCTCCATCCCTCCTGGTCACTCAGCAGCATTGCACACACCTGAGCTTTGGATTGGCCCTGCCTTCCCACCAGGTGCTCCATCATTACATCAGGCCATGACTTAGCATTGCCACTACCAATTAATTAATAAATAACAGTTAAATCCTAATGAAGCATAACTAAGATAAAGTTAGTTTGGTTTGCACATCTTTCATCTCTTGCTTAGCTCTTTTCTTTAGTGACAGCAGCTTTCCTTCCAACGAGCCTTCAGAATGCTGCAGGTGACCACGGAGCTGCTCAGGCACCGCTGCACATCTCTGCAGTGTGCAGAATTGAGTCCCTGGAAGGCAGCTCCCTCTCTGCTCACAATTCCCTTCGCAGTGCTGTTTGGGGATGAGTTACTTCTGATGCTGCCCACTCCTGCTAATTGGGCTTGCTGCCTGCAGCTTACAGACTGGTAATGGGGAGCTCATAGCATAAGGAGCTGCTGTCCCAAAGCTCTGCTGCTGTGGGTCTCGCCATGTTGGCACCAATAACTGTATCCTATGGACTGCGTTTGCAGCCATCAGGAGAAAACTGGAGCTGTGTTTGCTGAGATCCTGCACAGCAGCACCTTCCAGGGTGCTAAAGAGAATCAGAAGAAGCTACTTTGTGCATGTATCTTAGCTTCACCTTCTCACTTGCTTAGACAGCAGCCACCAGAAATCCAGATTTCATCTCATTTTCTTCACTGCTCCATTTGCTACACATACCAAAAAGGAACTTCCCTTCCTGACTCCTAATCTGTTTTGGTATCAAGTCTGAACACGTTCACTGGATCAAGATTTGTCTGATATTCTTCATGCCATTCCATACTCAGCTCGGCTCATAATACAAGCCATATGCCTTACAGATTCTGTAGGAGCAGATTAAATGGAAATCAGGCTATATTGAGTTTCAGTGCTATTTATTATCCTGCAAGTGTTTTTTTGTTTTGGTTTGTTTGTTTTTTTTTACACTTAAAATACTATTTCATTTCATCAAATATTCATTGAAAGGACGAGGTTGAATAATGTAACCATTCTGACACTGCACTGATTTTGGTTCGCTTATTTAATGACTCCCCACCTCCCACGCACACCTCCACAACGTCTTAACATATGAGAAAGAGAAGAAGTGGCCAATTTCCAGCTACACAGTACTCATAAATCTTATTGGCATCATTTGTTGCTTCACCATTGTACTCCAGGTTCCAAGAAATCATTAAATCATTTGTTTTCTGCAATCTTGGCAATGCTGGAGCCCACGGAAATTTCCACCCCTCCTACACTGCCCACGACTCTGAAACTGCACATCTGTATCTTCTGGCTGGCACCATCAATCTCCACCTGCAAAACCGTACCTGTAACCAGCAATGATCACAGCATCACATGTAAGTAATGGCAAGGCGCAGTGTCACAACAACCTCCTCTCACAGGGCTGTGCCCAAGGGCTGGAACAGCAGGGTACACGTGAACTTCTAAGAACTGTTCCCATTAACAACTGATGATGCCATCCTCAGTGCCTTAGCTGTTAAGGTTGCAGAAATAATGGAGAGAGAGTGCATTACCAACAGCATGTGATACCTTGCTAAACCCTCTCAATACTGTTCTCATCAGTTCCTCCTCTTATTCCCCCCCTTTTGCTCATTATCAGTGCTAAGGGCACTCAGAAAGGCCTCGGAAGCAGCTTGCACAGAATCCCACGGAACACAAGCACCTTCCTGCCTTTCAGCAGTTCATCGAGGACAGTGAGTAATACACAACTGCAGCTGAAACTGGGTCACTTGGAGTTATTTTTATGCTATAGGAACCGGGTGCTGAGGCCATCCTCTCTCCACTTGACCTCTTTATGTGCTTGCATCAAACAAGAATGGATGCTCTACTTTTGCAGGCATTGGCATGGAGAGCCTGAAGCTGATTTTGCTCTCCTTTCCCTCCAGGATTCCTGTCTCACAGCAGCACCCAACACTGGTAGGCTCTATTGGCCATCAGAACTCCCACAGCTGTCCAACAGCCAGGGCTGGGACCTCCGGGCAGAGCATGGATGCCTCACAGCTCAGCCAAGGGCACGAGGCAGTGCCAGGAGCACCGCATGACCATCCTGCCTGGCTCCTTCCCCTGCCCTGTCTCACCTCCCTAGACTAAACTACAGCATTGCTGCCATGATAACAGCTCAAAATCTTCAAGAGGTCAAGCTCCCCTTGATGAGTTGCACTTGGGAAGCACAGCAGCAGCTTGCGCCCCACAAGGACACCCCAGGGCCAGGCCCCACGCTGTCCCAGACCACAGGCAGAGCAGCAGGCCACCAGCCCAAGGCCACTTGCTGGCATGATGGGGACATGGGGACACACTGGGTGCCGACAGGCAGTGAGCCTCAGCACCCGGAGCACAAAGCACAGCAGTGTGCACACTGTGAGATCTCTACCAGTTTTGCTCCTCTGCCAGTGGGCTCAGGGAATGCAAGATTGAAGTCCAGTCAGTATGTTGCCCAATGGTCACAGCACGGTGTTTTTGGTGAAACGATGAGAGCCGACTGCCTGGTTCACAGAATCAGCTCTTTGGGACACATACCAATTTTCTGTTATTTGTACACACTGAGTCTGGCACTGTTTATTTTAAGCTGTTAGCCATTAACAAAAGGGAAACAAATGGTAATGGAAAGACTGCTCACGCATCTGCTTCTGCTTTGTGTGAGAATCAGCTGCTTGCTTGCCTTGTCCTAACGCCTGGGGACTTAAAGGAATGCTTTTCCCTAACTGCAAAACCTGGGAGCCTGGATAACTCCTATCTCAACCATGCATAGGGTGGACATGGTTTGTAACATGAACCCATGACCCAGTAGAGTCCACATCCTGTCACTGTCCCCCTTAAGGCAGCGTCCTGAGCCCCTGCCCCTCTCCCCACCATGGGGAGCCCAGGGCTGCTGCTGCAGCATCCATGGCAGCTCCTTTTCCAGCCAGGACTGAGCAGTGTTTGCCACAGACACGAGTAATTAATTAATAATAAGCCACTATTAAAAGACTACCTTTGCAAAGTAGTTTTCTTAATATTCATTCATATTTACCACAATAATGAAGAAAACAAAAACGTCCACTGTGATGCAGCACAGACCTCCAGCTCCCTTCTCTCAGGGCTGTGATTCCAGCAGCCTGAGGGGACTTGGAAGGTATGCAGGCTCTACATGGGGCTGCCTCTTGGCAGAGCTGGAGGGAAGCCCTTCAAGGAGCCAAAACCAGTGGTCTACAAGTGAGAACATTCACCAGTCAGATAGGCAAGCACGGAAGCTGCAGGCACTGGCAAACTATCAGCATGTGGAGGTAACAGCTGAACTTAGGAGGCAGTCCAGTGAGAAGAGGGCTGCAAGATGAGGCTAAATGACAAGCCTTAAAATCAAACAGCTTTAGGACTATGCACAGTTAAGAAGGTATAATTGAAGATGCTTAAATCCAGCAAGAGATATTGGATTGTTGCTAAATGTTGTGTAGTTGTTTGACTCCTTGGCAACAAGATAAATCCGTGATGCTCTAACTCACGCTGACCTCAAGTTAGCCTCTCTCAAGCTCCACACAGTGCCATGCCTGACTGCTCCTAGACTAGAGCAGAGCTATCAGTTTGCTTCAGACTTCACACAAGCTGCTGGCTAGCAGACTCATGCAGAGCAGTCACCCAGTGGCACTGGTGCCAGACACCCATGGGAAGCCCTGCACTGAGCTGCTAGGATGGCAAGGGGAGAACAGCAGAAGTGTCAGCAGTGCCTGTGATTTCACCTTCCACCTTCTTCTTTTTCCATTGACTTTTAAGGGTAAGAACACTCAAAGGGTCACGAGAAACCAAACACTGAGGCAGTAACATCATGGTGTCGTAGACTATTGCGGACCCAAATCCTTTACATAACGTCACACTGGCAATGAGAAGAGATAACTGTAAAATACAGTGATGAAAGCTGTTCATTTCAACTCACAGCTACCTCAAAAACTGGCAAGAAACTGTTGTTAGCTCTGATACATTTCTCTGGTGAAAGGCCAGTCCTTGCCAGGTCAGCACATGCACAGTGCACAAAAGGCAATGACCACAGACTGCAGAGCAGCCTGGCTCTGAGTCCTCTGGGAAATTTGCCAAGTCTGATTTGGGGTTTGTTTGTTTGTTAATGTAGCTCACTGTCCCGTCAAGAACGCAGCCTGTGGAGTCACAGTCCTTGTACAAACAACAAATATACAGTTAGCAGAGTGGCATGGTTAGGCTGGTATTTTGCAGGTTGTATAACTAGAAAGATTATCATGGTGGAAAGAGATAATCAAAATGAATGAAATTAAATGAAATGCGCACCCGTGTCGTAGGCTTGCAGAAAAAAACTCCAAAGGGAGGGATCTCCAGAAAGAGATCCTTTCAAAGTGGCAGTCCTTAAATGGGGTCCAGGAGAGGTGCAGCCAGGCTCCAACCCTTCTGGTCACACAGGTGAATTGCTTTCACCTGTGCTCTCATGGCTGACTCAGTGCTTGCCTCAGGTGATCAATCAGTGGTTCAGGCCGTGACTCAACAGTTCCCATTACAGTCCTGCAGTATCACACAGAGGCAGCTATTTCACTGGCCAAGATGGCCATGAGCCCTCCTGCAGTCCTGGGGGCATGAGGAAGGTTCTCATTTCTCAGGGATGCGAGCAGAGTATGGAAAAGTAACTCCTTTCCTGGATGGGATGGGATGGTACAGCAGGAACTCCCGAGGGAAATACCTGAAGAAAAACTCAGTTCTGTTCTTTCTAATAGTGATTGATTTCAAAGTGTGTTGTGTTTGGAGCACTTGTCTGTACCAGGACCAAAGCCTCTGGCTCACAGAGCCACCTGAGTCGTGCAGAGCGATGCCCCTCCTATTTGCGTTAGGATAAATGAAATCTGCACAGGGGTGGATGTGCCTCTTGTTCACCAAATCTTCGGTTCTGTAGGTGAAAGAGGAAGGAGGAGGAGCCCGCCATGGGCTGAGGCTGTGCCTGGCAGCAGTGTGCAGCAGAACTTGGTGGGGCTCTGAGCCCCAGCCAAAGAGGGGTGACAGACAGGGAGAGGTGAAGGCCATTTCTGACGACAGAACATGAGGCTGTCAGGACTGCAAGTGTGGAAAGTCCACATCAGAGCTGGAGAATCTGCAGCAGCGGTTTTAGAGCTTGCCTATATTCAACCTGGACGGCTTGAGAGAGGCTGTGAATCAAAGCAGCTGACAGAAGGAGACCAGGAAAATACTCCCTTCCCTTCCCTTCCCTTCCCTTCCCTTCCCTTCCCTTCCCTTCCCTTCCCTTCCCTTCCCTTCCCTTCCCTCATTCTCCCAGAATCTTTCTCAAAGAGTTGGTTGGATTCAGTGTATTTCAAGAGGAAAAACAATGTTATAACTTCTTCTTTTAAAACTTCTCTAATCCCTAAGCCAGTGCATGCCCATAAAGTCTTATTAAACACCCTTGAACTATTGCAAAATAAGTCCAGTACTGTTTTAGGCCAAGACCGTGATGAAACTAAAACCTATGTATCCAGCTATTCCCTGTTCTCTCTAAGGTGATCTCTTCGTGCTGCTCTTCAGTTTGTAGCACGCTGCTTTTCTGACCTTTCCTAACTAATGACACTAGAATCAGGAAGGAAACAAAAGCACTGGAGAAGCTTTCCAATTTGCCATTGTAAAACGTCCCCAAAAGCGCCCAAAGGTTTTCAGAAATTCATTTTATGGACTGCAAGACATAGGAACACACCGAGTATCAGCTTTCAACGGTACTCAGATTTAACTAAGCAACATCTGGCTGGAAAGTAACCAGCAACATTCAGTATTTATAAACAAGTCTGATTTACTGTCCATTCCCCAAAATAAAGATGCTATCCATGTATCTCAGAGTAAAATAAACTGCCTCTCTCCTTAGATCTAATCACTCAGTAAGCAAAATGCATTTACGTTGCATGTTTTGCTGAAGACCACTGGGCACAAAATAGAGTGGTACTGCACCTTCCCTGTGACTGGGTTAAGCCCATATAAACCACCTCCCATTACTCCTGCATAACACCTCCCTGCCCCACTTCTGAAGTTGGAAACAGCCACAGAAGCAGGGAAGACACACAGATAGGAACAAAGCTGCAAGAAGTTGCGTGGGAAGTTGCAGCCCCAGGACTGAGCCCTGCTATCCACAGGAGCTGGGTGCCACAGCCTCCCTGTTTGTCAAGCCGTGGCTCCCTGCTCTTGCCCAGCTCCCTCATCTTCTGCTGCCATTTATCCAGGCTGTCGCTGTGCTTCCCTCTGCTGCTTGAAGCCCAAGCCCAGAAGAGTGGTGCTGCCCCACAGCTGCCACCCCTCTGTTTCCCTAGCGCTGTGCCATGTTTGCAAATAAGGCACTCAGCACTTGCCATCCTTAAAAAGAAAGTATCCCCAGAAAAGGGGTTTATTCCATGTAGAGATCTGCCACGTATAAAAACAACACAGAAGTCTGTTCTGAAGGAAATGATGGAAGTTGCATTGAAATCAGTGGACATCCACTCCCTGATACACAGTGGGACCTCTGCCTGATAGAGGGACCAGAGGGAAACATTTCGGCACTTGGCTCCTAGGCCAGGGGATCTTGCTCATGGAACACCAGCTAGCGGCTCTGTGCCTGCCACAGGCCGAAGCCTGCCCTTGGAACAAAAGCAGTTGGCATCTGAACCTGCAAAAGGATTTCTTTTCCATTTTTATGTGCTGCAAAGAGCAGCCAGGTGCTGCTGCTGTGAGTGCCCCCAGCAGGAGGCAGCCCCCACTCCTCCCTGCAGCTTTCTGTGTGCAGGGGCAGGACCCCCAGGACCCCCTCCGGCACAACCACTGCTGGACCCCCGAGCAACAACACACCTTAACCCTCCGCAACACCTCAAGTCTTAGAAAGCAGGAAGGGGTGCAAACGCGCTTAAAATTCTTGATCCAAGACAGACAAGAAAGGGAACGATGACACAGAGCATGGTTTAAGAACAGTGCAAACAGGGCAGGCTGAAGCCTGCTTTCCCCCTGCATCCTGCTCCGTGCAGTGCTGTGCTGAGCAGGACAGAACTCTGTGCAGGAGGAGCAGAGCTGCAGCACATCTCCGACAGGGAATTTTTCTTCAGCAGTGTATCTGACAGACAGCCAAGTCTCCACTTACTATAAATCAACAATTACTTGCTGACTTAAACAAGCATCTGTTATTTACTCTGGATGCACAGCCAATCCATTTGGCCTTGCACAAATTTGGTGTAGAGACACATTTGTAAATGATTTACGTGGGAAAAATGCCAACCATTATCTATTAATTCTATTGGACAGCCATATTTTGGCAATAGGATGAGAGTGTCCTCTGCAGTTCCAAGGAGCCACTCCCAGCATGGGTGATGGAGGAAAGGAAACAGGGCTCCATGCAAAGTGCAAAATGGTTTGGTTATTTCCTGAGAGCAATCTGTAAAATAGATTTACAGTCATGTAGCAACAAGGTCTGTTTATACTCAAAGGTTCTCCCTTACATTTAAGTAACTCCTAGGTTTAGGAGACCTCAGAAATCCACCACACTCCATCCCCACCACTCTCCTCTCTGCCCCCTTGGCTCGGAAGATTCACAAATTAAGTAAGGCTGCTGATTTTTTTTCAGCAGAATGAAAACCGAACGATGCAGCAAACGCTTCAGCACACATCGTTAATGACCTCCCTGCAGGTGGCAGAGCTCGGCAGCTGCGAGTCAGGCTGCTTTACTGGAGAAACCCAGCACTGGGAGGTGGAGTGGCCGCCCCTCCCTCCGTGTTACCTTCAGCCGCCCGCTTGAAGAACACCTTGCAGCTCCCGCAGGTCAGGGCTCCGTAGTGGCACCCGGACGCCTCATCGCCGCAGATCAGACACGTCTTCTGAGGTGGAAAGTAATAGTCAATGGGCAGGATGTGCTCCCGGCCAGCCTCCAGCCTGCGGGGAGAGAAGAGAGCAAGGACGAGGGAAGGGTCAGCCAAGGAGGTCAGGATGAGATACGGTGTGCAGAGCGGATGGCACTTGGAAGAACGTTCTTGGCAAAACCCCACGTCCCGGTGCCATGATAAGCCAAGGGCTGCTCAGGAAGAAGGCATGAGATCACAAAGCGCAGCCCAGCTCCTCACGCACAGAGCAGCGTGCGGGTTGTGACTCCTGCCTCCATCCCAGGTACACGTGTGACAGTGAATGGCAAAGTGCAGCTACTGTGACAGCACAGCCTGGGAAGGGGAGACGGCCAACACTGGCTGCTGCACTAGTGGTGTGATTTTGGCTTCTGTAAAAAGGTTTATCCATGCTCATTAAGCTACTTTGCATGCTCATTAAGCTAGCTGATCCAATGTTGTGTCATTGTTGTCACACCGCTACAGATGAATTTATCCTTTTGATTCCTAATCAAAACAGATTAGTTTTTACAAAGCCATCAAACTCAAAACCTTTTCTTTTGTCCTTGCTTAGTTCCTACTCATTCCCTCTCTGAATCCCCAGCAATAGCTGGCTTGAACTCATTTCCAGGATGCCTTCCTCGTCCATCTGACTACTAAGCTAGTCAGAATCCTCTGCTGAAAATATTAAGCAGTGCTCTGAACACATTCCAGCAGACTCCTGTTTATACCCATCCCAGGACTAAAGGCACTGTATCTCTTCTCCTCCCTGCCGCAACAGTGCACTGGGAATATCATCTGCTCCTTGCCCTGCAATGGCCCCAGAGCCAGAGAGATGTCCAGCTGGCAAGCAGATGCTGGAAACAACCCCCAGATCCCAAAATATAACACACAGTGTTGACCATGCAATAGCTGTGATTATATACTGGAAATGGGTGAGCGCAGATTGCTGAGCTTCCTATTTTCCTCTCACCTACTCAGTAGCCTGAATGTCCTCCTTGGGGTTTTCAGTCTGGTTGGTTGGAAACAAGGATGGGGACAGAAAGCAGCCCTTAGCAGGTGCACAGCACAGACCCAGCGAAGCTCAGCGTCTTCTGTGCCTGCTGCCACTTCCCCCATCTCCCACATTCAACAAAACCTTTTCCAAGTTCTGCTGGGAAAGCACAAGGAGTCTCTGCAGCCCTTGCACAACCCGGGCAGATCCCAACAGAACTCCAGGCCTGCCACATCTCCTTACTCACCTGTGTGCCCAAAGCCTTTCCCTGGTGGCTTCTGGCACACGGCGCCCTGTGCCGCGCTGCTGCCCCACCAGATCTGATGGGAAGCTGCTGCACAAAAGGCACAGGGATGGGAGAGGTGATTTACAGAACTGCAAGCTGGTGCATGTCAGGGCAGCATGACAAGTAGTAGCGTTTTAATTTATTTACTAAAATTGACTTCGTAAAAACACTGAGCTGGGCAACTGGCTTCTAATTACCAATAGGTCCCTGCCGTTGTCTGGTTGAAAATACGTGCGCTTGTAGTTTCTGGAGTTTGAATGCTTGCGGACAGGAGTGAATATCTCAGTGCCAGAGCTTACTGTGTAAAGACCTTTGCACTTGGAAAGGTCCTGATTGGCCTATAGGGTGAAGCATCAGCACATATCCCAGGGCAAAGGACCGCAGTGCTGGCAGGCAGCCCCTGTCCCAGGCTAATCTGTGTGCTGTCCCCAAGGCCTGCAGGCAGCTCTGCCCTTCTGCACGTGGCTCAGGCCGGAGGACATCTGACATGCAGAAGAAGTGGCTGGCCAGATCAAGGTTTAATTAAGGAAAGATATGTGTGTTATTTGTCTGTCCCAAACACCAAATTTTCCACTTGAGTTTGCAACTCCTCAGGCATTTCTAGCTGCCTGCACTCACTCGGTCCTGAGGCAGCGCTGGAAGGCACAGTGCAGCTTCCCTGGGGCAGCCTCACAGGTCACAGCAATCCCAAAAACACGGAGACTGTGCAACACTGTGCAACCTGTGCTCACACACAGCTCCCTGACAGCACTAACACTGCTTCCACTGGGAGAGCTCAAGGACCAACATCTCCGGAGGAGAACTGCAGCAAGGCCAGCAGTACGTACTGCTCACCAGAGCAGCTGCCTGGCCGTAATCTTTTGTTTAGAGATTTTAACTCTGGCAACAGGAGCAGCTTCTTTGGTTCAGAATATCCATGCTCTTCTGTCTGACTTCCAAAGAGATACAAATTGGACTGAGGTGAGAGGCTGCAAGTGAGAAAAAGCACATCCTCATGAGCAGATGAAGAGATTTGATTCGCTTAAACCACGCCGCAGATTGGAAAATGCTTGGCCATGCAGACAGGTCTCGAGGGGCTGGTGCTATTGTTCCGTGGATGACTAATCGGGATGTTTAATTACAAGCAAAGGCCAGCTTTGCTTACAGCACACCGGAGCAGTGTGCCTTTCGCAGACATGATGGCTGTGCCTACTGAAACGTGTCTGTCTGTAATAAACTCCTAAGGAGTGAAGTAGTGAAATGTATGGAACGGCACAACTGTTTGGTGAGATCAGAACTCGGGCTCTTCTCTGTCCTCTGATCTTGTTGTCATTTCTGTCCTTCAAAACCGATGCTATTTTATATTCCACACTGGAGAGCTACACAAATCCTACCTAGATGGTGTTAATAAGTGGAACAGCCATTTTATCCCTCATTCTTAAGGCATGAAACAAACATTTTGAGTCATTTGTCATCTTTTCAGCAATAGTAATCAGCATCGGTGACTCATCTGGAGATGCTGCTAAAGTATCCCTTCCAAACAAACAACTTCCAGGGCTTTGAATTACTGATCAAATGGAGGAGATCAAAGAATATCCTACATTGGAAGGGACCCACAGGGATCACAGAGTCCAACCCCCAGCCTCACACAGCACCACCCAGACCCTCTGTCAGAGCTGTGTCCCAGCACTCCCTGAGCCCAGGGCTGTGCCTGCTGTCTGGAAGCTGTGCCATAACCACCTCCCTCTGGGGCAGAGCCTTTCCTCACCCCTCCGGACCTTCAGGGCTCCACCCAGGCCCCTCTCTCCTTACAGCTGGCTACAACTCTCCTGCCTGGTTTAGGCATGTAGATGCAACAAATGCCTCCCATCTCATCCTCCCTTCCCTCCCACCCCCCCGCCCCCCACCTTCCCCTGACCCCCAGCACTCTCCCAGCCCAGCACAGCCAGGCTGCATCACCACCACTTCTTCCCAGGGCCTGGCAGCACCACAGCCCAACCAGCATCACCGTGGGGCTCAGCTGCTGCCATAAAGAAAAGCTGCTAAGAAATGAACAACAGGGTGATACAAAAGCTGTGCTAAAAATGTCTTATTCATCCTGCATTTGCTCAGATTCCAGCAATGCTAGACCTCTCCTTCAGTGTCAGTTACCCTTTTTGTCCTCTACATGCAATTAGAAACGTGAAAAGGACTAATTTCTCTCCCTCTGTAAGACCTTTTCTGTTAGTTGCGCTGTGTATCTCAGGCAGGAAATAAGCAAAAGGGACTCTCACAGGAACAGCTGTTGTGATGACAGAAGGAGGGACCAAAAAGACCTTGGAATATTTTTGAGGCTTAATTATTTAAAGCTGCAAAGTAGGTTAGCAATCAGGGCTTGAATGGCACGAGACGACACAACACAGTTTTAAATAGTTCCTCCTGAGAAAAGTCCTGCAAGTTCCACCGTGGCTCCATACCCCTGTGTTTGGTGCCCCTATGTGTGCCCACGGGCAGACGGGGCTCTCCGACAGCCCCACGCTGCGCAGGTCTGCGTGGAGACGGGGACGGGACATGCATTGAAAGCTAACCCTGCCGTAACTCTGCTGCCCTCAGGGGTCTGCACTCGGGAAGGCTCTGACCTCCAGTGCCCATCATGTCTGAAGATTGATGTTCCAGCAGCTGCTCCTCGGAGGGCACAACAGAGCTGAGATGTGAGCTGGAGCGGCGCAGCCTGCAGGGTGCTCCTATGCCTGAGTTACATTCACTGCCCACTGAGCTGAAAGCATCTGCCAGGAATGCCCGGGGCTATAAAAAGATGCCAATTTGCCTTTTCTTTTTCATCTTAAGAGAGAAAAAAAAAATGCAAGAAAATAATGTAACATAAAAAATGGGAGCAGGAACTGCAATGATGGTACCTTTAATGATCTATTTTCCAGCTGGTTTCTAGGAGACCTTTTAAGAGGGTTCTCAGAACACACTGGTGGTGACACAGTGACGAGCCAGCAGTGGAGGACTTACAGGCAGAGTGCCCACACCTGATCTCAGCAGCAGGCAGCCTCGCATGGGGCAGAGCGGCTGCAGGCACTGTGAGGGTGCGATGCTGCACCCCCAGGCTCTGCTGCTCCCCCTATGCTGCAGAGCTCTAGAAAATAAGTACTGAGCATTGCAGAGGGCTTAAAACGCACTAAGGCAGTTTGTACAATATATGGCAAGAGTCAGTCTGCCAGAAACCCAAAGAAGGGAGATAGCAGAGTGCACACAGACACAACTTGTGGAGCAGTGACGTCGGGATGAGATTCCAGCCCCATCCACAATGCAAGGCCAAGGTCAGAGCTGCTCACACTGCACCCTGCCTTTTCCACAGTGGAATCCAAACAGCCTCACTATCTCTCTTATTGCTACAGGGAGGGTTTTGCTGCCATTTCAGAAAGGCTCTCGGAAGGGAAGAGAGCAGAGTCTACTGAGTTCATAACACATGCAAGTATTTCTATAGAGTAGTTCTATAACTCTGCAAAGTAAACATTTGCTTGTCAATTGCTTGCTTTCACCAAACAGCCTCTATTTCACAACGCTCCCAGAAGACCAAAGGCAGTCATGGACAGGAGAGAAGCCAACCAACCACTCCTCATAACCTCCAAAGTCTCCATTTCAGCCATAAAGGTGCATCTGGCCCAGCAGGATCTGAGGCGCAGCTGCCCATCCCTCCCCATGCCCAGGTCTCCTGACTATCAGTACCAAGGAGTACACTTGCTCTGGCATCAGCACGACTTCTGCAATTCATTCCTACCTTCTGTAATTAGATCAGTTAGTTAAGCAATCCACCACGCTAACACAACACTACACACACTGGTTGTACTCCCTGTTTTCCTTCACTTTAACATAACAGAACAAACACAATTTCCACCCACTTCAATCTTATATCTGACCGCATTTCTCCTGCTAAAATTACTCCCACAGCTGCAGCAGAACTACCCACCAGTCTGAAACGAAGAGTTACAGCACCGTTCTGTGTACGCCTGTGCTTTGATGCCTGGAAAAATCTCACTGCTGCACCACCTCGCCCCTTGAGCAGCACAGTGTTACTGCCTGCACCGACTCGGATACAGCCGCGCTGTGCCGAACACCCCGCGCCGTGCTGGCTCCGCTCCCTGGGATGGTGCTGGCAGCTTTGCATCCTGCAGCACTACGTGGAAAGGTCCATCAGGAAAAAGTGCCTGGGGGGACATTGACCCCCAAACCGAGGACACGCACAGAGACCTGGATGACACAGGACCCTCCCCAGCCATTTCAACTGATGTCATACCTGAGCCTTGGTGATGGTATTTGCATTCACTTCTGCCTTTACAATGATATCTTCTGTCTGTGACATTTTCAAGAAAGGTATTTAAAATAGTGACTTCCTGTCAGCGGAACTGCACAGCTCTTCCTGGACAAGAGCCTCTGACTCACATCGAGCACCAGCACTGCACAGAGCACACGGGTACATTTCAGGCACGAGCCTTACGTTGCTGTTCATGTTCCCTCCTTGCTGCTGCTCCGGTCAGAGCAGTGCAGGGCCTCAAAGCGTCGCCACACTGTGCCACCTCAGATAGCAAAGCTGCCTGGAAACTTTAAAGCGTCCCATCTGTTAAAATGCTTTAAAAACATGCAGCCTTGTACACTGAAATTATTTCCCTTTTTCTAATTAGCCTTGACTGTGTTTCTAAACTGCCTGTGCTTTGTTTTCTTGTATAATTGCCGGAGGTGGAGAGCTGAGATAGCATCTCTGAGGCAGCAGAGAATGGCGCAGCGTGAAAACAGGGATGTGGCCAGGTGAACACATGTGGGAATTTGACGTCCATGGCAGTTAAATAAGTGCTAGAGGGTGACTGCGAGTGTGTGGTGTCCCTGGCGGGGGGAGAGGGACGAGCACACCCCCAGGACAGGATCCCTTGGCTGAGCACTCCTACGGCACGGCACTGCTGCTACAGGTGGCAGCACGGTGGGGACCAGGGGAAAGCACACTGCAAAGCCCAGCTGCACAACTCGCAAATCTCATAAATTACTCTTTTTAAAACGCTTTTTCAACAACCCGACCAAACCATCCTTTGCCTACTGATGGAGATGGGCAGAGTTTACTCCATCACATAGACGGCTGGGAAATCTGACCTTACCGTGACAGTTAGCTCTGACTCTCCAGCCGTGACTCAAAATGAAGCAGAAAATGGGATGAGAGGTTACTAAAGGCTCCATAAAGCCTGAGCAGAGCCCCTCTGTGGTCCCTGCTTTGCATGGGTGCCTCTGCAGGCAGCAGATGGCTATTTGGGCTAGCACTGAAATTGCTGCTGCTCCAAAGCCTAAGCTCTATCCTGTGAGCTTGAGGAGCAGCTTCAACAAGTCAGCTCCGAGAAAGAGATGAAACGCATGATTTCACCAAATGGAGGAAGCACCTGAGCACCTCCTGAAAGAGACAGGCATAAAAGCCATTGCAAAGTTAAAGGAGGCTCACCTGATTACTGAGCACCAACAAGACATAAAGTGAAAAAGGAGCAGGGCGATGAGGCCCCAGCCCTGAGCAGCCCAGAGATCAGAGCTGTTCAGTGTCACCCTGGTGACTGCAGTCACCTGGAATCCACAAGGACAGGACCTCGGTGTCCTTGGTTGCACAGAATCCTTCTTATATCCCAAGGAAACAGCCCACCTGTACAGTATTTTTGAGTGAGTTTAACACACACCACAATCTTCATCCATCTCATCTGCTGGCAAAATGTTACTGAAGGGAAAATCACGAAGTACAACTCACGCTCAGAGGCACCACCCTCTGGTCAGAGGGCCTGACCCCCCCCAGGAACCACCTGCACCGTTACTTCTCTTTGCAAGCTGCTGCAGGCAAACACCTGGCTTTACTCTGGGGATGCTCAGCCTTCCCCCTCCAGCACAGAGATGCTCATTAGGCACCGCAGCAGCAGTGAGGGGACGGGGCAGCTGGCCTCAGGCACACCTGACAGGCACAGCATAGGGTGCAGCAAAGGTCAGGACCTACACTGCCCTTCCACATGCCCTCCGTGTGCAGGTTCCTGTTTGCTTCTGTCCTACGCAGATCTTAATGCCAGCGCCACATCTATGATTCTGACAAGCAATCTGCTCACAGCACTCCACAGAGCAACACTTGTGAGCCACGTCTGCTCACACAGCCACAACCAAACAGCGCCCATCTCCAGCGCGAGCACAAAATGCAAGCAGCACCGTCAGCAGCAGAACGCTCTCTCTGGGTGTGCGTGTGAGAGCACATTTGCTCCCACCAAACCCGCTGCTCACAGCCAGACCTGCCCACCTGATTCCCAGGGAGGATCGAGGAATCTTCTCCAGCACATTAATACGGGCACACGAAAACTGCAGGCTGCTGTGGGGGCAAACCGTGAACGTGTGGGGTGTGGTCAGCAGCACGTGCGTATCTTCAGCATTACGATAAGGAGAGCAGCACGGTGCTCAGCAGTGGGGAGGTGGGCAGAGCGGGGAGCAGTGCCTGCAGGGCAGGGGTGGCACAGCACGGGCAGTGCTGGGGCTGGAAGTTGTATCCCAGCGTTGCACCCAGCCCCGTAGGACACCCAGCGGGCTGTGCAGCGCAGGAGTGCACCTAAGTTCACATCTTCATTTTGCTTTGAATGTTTTCTCTTTCAACTTATTGATGTCTCCCCAGAGGATGAGACAGCTGTTTTTGTTAACAAGAGCTTTCTCCTGTTCAGCAAACACGTATCTGTTTTTGACTTTACTTTTTGAAATGACTTTACATTTTCCATTCTGTAATGCAGAAAGTGGTGTATGGCACATTTTTTACTTATTAGATGCTGGATGAATGTTTAAATTGTGATGAAACGGGTCCTTAAAATCAAAAGAAATGTAAACATTCCTCTAGTAAGTCAGGACTAAATTCACCAAACAAACTGTTTCTTACATTAATTGTCTGCTGAAGCCAGGAAACATCATTTGTAAGCTGTAAACTACACTGTCTCGTCTTTGCCTAAGGTTCCATGCCGCTGCTTCATGCCTCATCCTTTACACAGGCTGGAAGAAATCCCCCTGCATTTGCAGTCTGCTCAGCCCCAAGCAGCTCTCGCTCTGGATGACCACCCTGAACTGCCCTGGCTGAATACATCGATTTCTCTCTGGCTATGTGACCACTTCAGGGCTGGTTTAGCAACGCAGTGAACTCCTGGTGTTAGACTTCTCCTGGGAATCTGGCCTCCTGCAGGCTTCAGCAACAGCTGTGCACCACCTACCATTATATTTGAGTCCAAGAGATCCTAGTAAACATAGGCTTCCCCATTCTTTCACCATGAGAAAGTAGGAATCACGCTCCACACCTTGCCCTGCTTGCAACACGGGCATAGCAGCACTCCTCGTACTGCTCACTTAATGGCAGACAAACCGCCCTATCAGCTCTGCAGATGGAGACAACATCTGGTGGAACTTTGTCTTTATATCCCAACCTCTGGTTATTGCCCCGTGGAAGGGGTTGGTGTGCACAGGGCTGAGCCCTCCACAGCACACCCGGACCTCAGATCCCAAATGCAGCTCCTGCAGCAGGAAGGGAGGGCTCCATGTCTGCCTGCTGGGGATTGGCTTCCAGGCTTGGATATTTAAAACATGTAATATTTTTCCCAGATTTTTTGGTAGTGAAATTATTGCTACAGAAACTGGCATTGCTAATTCTGCATTTTTACTCCTCTATTGGATGAAGCTTGAGTTGAAAGTGGGCAGATGATAGCAAAATCTGGCATGGAAAATCCAGAAGAAAAACAGCAGTGAGAGCAGAAGCTGTCAACCCAGGTGGCACAGCTCTGCCCATGGGTGGCCCCACAAAGAGATGGGACGTGGGCACACTGCTCCCCCCGGGCACTGCAGTGCATGGGGCAGCCCCAGCCCCGGGAACATCAGCACTCAGCGCAGTCACACTCCTGTTATTTTTAGGTGTGTTTATAGCATGACCAAAGCCCTGCACAGATACAGTTGCTGGGGCAGAAGGAGGGTTCGGGATATTTTATCTGGAGGGCGGTGTAAGCTATATCTGCAAAAATTCACTCCACTGGCAAACCACTTGTACTATAGAGAAGACCTCGAAACTTATGCAACGGCACCATCTCCCCATGTCCTCAGAGCAGATCGCGCTCTGAGTCATCTCGAAGAAAAAGCGTGCGAGTTATCATGGAGGCTTCGTGTTTCTGCGGCCTTCTTGGCACCCTCAGCCTCGCACTCAGCTGCCAGCACAGCACCCAGAATCACATCCCTCTGCACCCGCACCGGCAGCTTGCCATCAGCTGCGCTTCACGGCCCCGCACCACACTGCAGAGCTGCAGACACCCGAGGGCCCCTGCCACCATCCTGCACCTTGGGGCGCTCAGGCCTGGGGTGAACGTGCACAGTGCTCGAAAGGAGCCTGCAGGCACGCTCAGCAGTAACCTTGGTGCACAGCAGCCTCATAAGAACAAGGGAAGCCCGGGCTGCTGGCGGCACGCTGCATGCAGGGATGCGTGCCATGCAGCACCGTGCCTGTTGCGTCCGGGGGCTGCAGGCATTTCCTGGAAAATGCGGTTCCCAGCACAGCCCCAGCAGAACACAGCTCTGCCCAGAGCTTCTCCTGGCACCGTGGGAGCAGCACCCACCCACACAGCTGCTGTGCACGCTGCAGCCCTGCGAGGCCATGGCTCTCCTGGCCCCACTGCACAGAGCAGTGCTGTGCCTGCTTTGCTCACGCCTCGGCCCTGCTTTGTGCTCCCTCAGCAGTGAAGCAGCCAGGAGCCGTTTTCTTCCAAGCCTGCCTGCAAACCAAAACACAGATGTCAGGTCTAATTTTAGGCACCCAGCCTTGAGAGCACTCGCTCAGCTCTCTCCTAGGCCAGCAGAAGGATCTCAGGACAAATCCACCATGGGCGTTGGGTGAGGGACAGGGCCAATCTGCCCCCGTGCTGTGCAGTGGAGAGCAGGTGAGTGCAGGACTGCAGGGCAGGGAGTCTGAGGGGACACACAACAGCAGCAGCAAAGTGAGGAGGTGGAAAACAGGGCACTGTAGCAATGGAAAAGGGCAGGAGCACACAGACACACAAGGCACGCACCTGGAACATGGCCACAAATGCTTGCACACATCCTGAGAAAATCCAAAAAGAAATACAGATCATCTGAAAAGCATTTGCATGTGGGATTGCTCCAGTTAAGGCGCCTCGCTGCTGCCCGGATTAAAGCAATTAACCGACTGGCAGACAAATTACTTTTCTCCTTTTCTATCCTTCTAAAAAGGGAAAGGAAGGCACAGAGCCCATCCAAGCCCTCCCCACAGTGCCTGCACTGCGCAGCCCCAACACGTGGGGGGGGGGAGGAAGGAACCTTCACTGGGAATGTCTGATACAAAGGCTCGTTCCTGTACTGTTCTCAGCATGCTAGCCAAGGTCAGAGAGCTTTTTCTGCCATTTCTAACCAGCAAAGAAGCTAATGCAGCTAAAATATGTGGCAGGAGTCAAACTGCTAAGGAGCCAGGGAGAAAACACCAGAAAACCAGCAAAGTACCATCTCGGAAAAGCAACAGTGGGACAGCAAAGCGCCATACGTTCCTGCCCCATCCCATGGGCTGAACACGTTCTGGTGCACCCAGAAAGTGCTTTTGGGAAACCTGCCATCTGCCCACCCACACCTCGGGGTATTGTGAGTTCTTCCTCCAGGAATGGGGCAGCCGTGGGCAGGTGGCACATGGCACCACTGAATTTACTCAGACTCCCATGTGCCACTGGCAGCCCCCCGGTGCCCCAAAACGTGCCTGAGCTGAGCACAGAAGCACCGGGAGAGACCCATCCCCTCTGGCTCCAGGGCTGTGCAGCAGTGTGATGCATTCTGCCTTTGACTGCATAGAAAATCAGTGGGCACTGCACAGGGCTGCTGCATGGACATCTGAGATGCCTGGGGGATCCCAGGAGCCACCCCAGCAGGATGGTGCTGGCACAGGAAGGGCACCTACAATACACAAACACCTGTGGAGCTGTGGCTGGGCTTCGAGTTGGTTTCCATTACTGCAGAACCACGCTGTGTTCTGTTTGTGTCCTGACAAGCAGCCTGTACTACTTCTCAGGAGTGCCAGCATCTGTGTTCTCATTCTGTAGACAGGTTCTCCCAGATGCAGAGCCTGGCATTTCCAAGCCCCAACAGATCATCAGTGAACTTGCTCCTGCTGGCTTCTTCTCAGGTCGCATTAAAAGTAAAAAAGCAGGGGGAGGAGCGCTCTCCTGCAGTGCCGTGCCCTGCAAACGCGGCCCTGGTGCCAGGCTTCACAGGACCAGGCTCTGCCAGGGTGAATGGCACTACCAATGGTGATTGCTGGGCACCCCTGCCCTGCCAGCCTCCGGAACCGCCCCGGCCCCGTGGCCCAGGAGCCCAATGCTTGCAGTGCTGGAGCAGGCGGCGCTCACACTCATAGCCAGAGGGACTTCTGCCAAAGGAGCCGCTCACCAAAACTGTGCTCTCCTACCCTATTTATTGAGAAGGAATCATTATCTATTTTGCCTGGTTGCCTGGACGCTCAACGAGCTGCTGCTCAGCAGTGCTTCTGGAATTGCCATACACCTCCTGTAGCATTTTTATCTCTGTTGGAAGATATATTGAACTTCGCTTATAATCACTCCTGAAGAGAAAGCAGGACTGTAATTGTTGTTGTTAAAGCAGAACGGAGCACAGGTGGGCAGAGCTGTGCTGGTGCCCGGGGCTGCGGGAGAGAAGCACCACACCAGGTGAGCACAGCCAGACCAGCAGGGTGTTTGCCATGACAACAGGCTACTATCTTTTACTTCAACCAGCCTCCTCGTAGCACCATTAGTGCTACAAAATAAAAGCAATTCTGGTACATGCTGTGTGCCGTGACTGCCAGGACCAACGGCACTGAGTTAAAATCCCAACACGACCAGGCTGTGCTCTGCCATCGCATCGCTCAGTGAGCACTGCAGCACTGCCTGACCATAATCAGCTCTGCTTTCAGGGCTGTGAGTGACCAACTTCCATCCCAACACACGTCGCTGTGTCTGCCGGCCCTGCAGGCAGTGTGGTGACATGGGCTGGCAGCACTGCGCTTCCATCACAGCCAGAGGAGGATGAAGGGATAACACCATGGTGTACACTCAGTTATTTCCCTCCAGTCCCCCATACAACGCAGTCCTGAAGCTCTATGGCAGCTGCCCTGGCTCCCCCACAGACACGAGGCATGGGGTTCCTCTCACCTCATGTTGTTGCCATGCTGCCAGAGCAGATTTCTTATGGCCCTGCTGTCATAGCCAGCATCATAGAGTGCTGAGCACTGCCTGAGTGATGGCCAACCACAGAATCCCAGAATCACTGAGTTTGGGAAAATCCCCAACACTACCCACCACCACGTCCCTCGGTGTTGCATCCCCACAATTATGGAGCACCTCTGGGAATGGTGACTATCAGCTCAACTGCAGCCTGCGCTGTGCGCCACCGCTCTTTGGAGAAGAAATTGTTCCTAATACCCAACCTGACCTTCCCCTGGAACGAGGCCATCACTTCTCATCCTATCACTGTTACCCAGGAACAGAGGCCGACCCCACCTCACTACAGCCTCCTTTCAGGGAGATGGAGAGAGCAATGAGGTCTCCCTGAGCCTCCTCTGCTCCAGACTGAACCACCCCAGTTCCCTCAGTTGCTGCTCATAAGACACAGATCAGAGTGCAGCACCAGCACCAAAATCCTCCCCCTAAGCATGCCATGTCCAGGGTGAGCTGGCTGTGGGCTCACACCACTGCTTGTGAGATCTGCACCCTCTGACCACCCCGGTTCCCCAGCTGCAGGCTGAGGAGAAGTTGCACTTTCCCTCCATACACATTTGGCTCTCGGTCACACAACCATTGCATAGGCTGCAGGGATCTGCCTGAGGAGCTCCCAGCAGCAAGGGTTTCTTTCCAGAGAGTTTCCTATAGAACAGCTGCCTTTCAGTGAATACTTATCTGATAAAATCAAAATGCTATCAATCCCGGGACGATAAAATAGGAAGGTGTTTGCTCTCATGCTTAGCTCTGCAGTGCTGGCC
The DNA here is from genome assembly GCF_019232065.1 of Centrocercus urophasianus. Taxonomy (NCBI): domain Eukaryota; kingdom Metazoa; phylum Chordata; class Aves; order Galliformes; family Phasianidae; genus Centrocercus; species Centrocercus urophasianus. The sequence goes on along the minus strand of NW_024884800.1, from coordinate 396,740 downwards.
TACAGTCACAGCAGGAAAGGATCCATCTGCAGCATACCAGCTCATGCCCCAGCAGCAGATCACAGCAGTGCCCAGCACAGAAATCAGCACCCACGCCTTAAAACCAACAATTTATACAATCAGAATTAAATGAAATGGAGAAACAACATGAATGGTGAGAACTGCAGGCCAGAGAGCTATTTCTCTGTATTACAAATTATTTTTAACTCCGCAGAAGAAAACTGCTTTCATCACACTGGGACAAAGTGTTCCAGTACAACCACAAAAATTTGCAATATATTCTGGGAGGTTTTTGGATTCCTTGCTGCAAGAAATGGCACCGCGTCCCACTCTCCGGGTAGCTGGGGGTGCGCTGGGATTTGCCCCGTCTCAGCACCGACAGGGAGCTCCATCGGCCGCTTCGCTGCGGTTTGCCCCGAGCCCGAGGCGCAGCCACTGCGCCGCAGCTCCGCGATGCCGTGCGGACGCAGAGCAGCGGCCAAAAGCGCCGCCGGGAGCGGGGAAACGCGGCGCTTCCCCGAAGGAGCATCCGGAGAGCAGATGGCGTTCGGTGCCGCGATACAGTGCTTTGTTTAACTGCTGCACGAACCGTCCCATGTCCCTCGGCCCCGAGCCAGGCCCGGGGGCAGAGACTTCCAGGAACCGCCGGCCCCGTGCAGCGTCCCAGGGCCGTCCTGGCCGCCGCGATGCCCGAGGACGGTGCGCGGGTATGCGGTCGCATCGCACCGCCCGGGGCTGCCGGCCAGGACCCTCCCGCGCTGCATATCGTGCCATCCACGGTCCCTGAAACACACGCGGCCTTTCCAGCCTCGCCAAAAAGCACCGAAGCGCCTCCGACGTTTCGCTCGCGCTCTCCGGCTGGAGCGGATTTCCACGCAGAAGTGCGCGCTGAGCGCAGAGCGAAGGAAGAACGGCAGCATCTGCGTAACAAAGTAATACTGGCGAATACTGTAAGCAAAGGAAAGGCTGCGGGAATGCCGGGGTGGGGGAGAAGAGCTGTGTCCGGCAAACGCTCGCTTTCCCTGAGCTGCTGCAGTGGTTTGCCGTGCCGGACAGAGAACACAAACAGCCCGGTAACAAAGCCCCACCTGTGCTCTCTCCCCTTGTGATGTGTTACTGCTTTGGTGAATTTTTCCTAGTCCTCAAACAAGCGCCACGCAGAGCTCATCCTTCCATTGCATGAAGTGCTTAAGGGAAATGGGGAAAGAAAAAAAAAAAATAAAAACAAAAATCAGTGAATACACCAAGAATGAGACTTTGGAACAGATTTCCAGAGAGTGAGAGCTCAGCAATGCAAGAGCTGGGGAAAGCATCGAGGAGGATGGGGGGAGTCTGCCCTGGAACATTTTTGCAGCGAATGGATGAGAAAGCACTTGGCTACACAGCACCCATGGGGCACAGACCCTGCAGCGTGAGGGGACAGAGCTGGGCAGGGGCACAGATGTGGTGGTGGACGGAGAGCTTGTCATGGGACACGGTGCCTGTGGTAGAAACAGGGGGAGAAATCCAGAGACAAAGCAGTGAGACACGAGAAGCAAACTGGCTAATAAGGGAGAGTGGAAAGCGGAGTGTTTCCTTCATTCGCTCCTCGAAGGAATTCAGGAGTGTCCCGTGCACCAGCAAGTGGCTGCACAGCCAACCCTGGGTAGTTCTGCAGGGTGAGCACAGCTAATGCTGGGAAAGAGAATCTCATTGTGTTAAGTGAGATCTAGCTCGTGGAAAAGATTAAGCAAACGAACAGCATCAAATCAAAATGAGAACAGATCATCCATGAAGTAGAGTAAGTGAGGCCTCACCTGGAGCACTGCGTCCAGATGTGGAGTCCTCAGTGCAGGAGAAACAGGCCTGTTAGAGTGCATCCAGAGGAAGGCCACAAAAGTGATCCACAGAATGGAACACCTCTCCTATGAAGACAAACTGAGAGCTGGGGCTGTTCAGCCTGAAGAAGAGAAGGCTCCAAATTGACCCAAGAGCAGCCTTTCAGTATCTAACGTGGAGCTTAAAGAGGGGATATTTAGGTTGATATATGGAAAGAGTCTTTCCCAGTGAGGCAGTGAGGCACTGAGACAGGTTGCACAGAGACGTGGTGGATACCCCAACCCTGGAGACTTTCAGTCAGGCCCCGGGCAACCTGACTGAGCTGTGGATGTCTCTGTTCATCACAGGGAAGTTGGACTAGACGACCTCTGAAGGTCTCTTCCAACTCAATTCTATGATTCTATGAAATGAGGTTGGCCTTACACGTTGCCATTTTGCAAGCAGTCCTTGGAAGTGCAGTGGAACCTCAGATGATTTTCTACCAACACTGGGTGACCCCACAGGTGCTGCTGTGAGGACACAGTGAGGCAGAGCCCACAGTGCAGCTGCTGCCCCATCCTGTTGCCTGCAGTCCTGCCCAGACACAACAGGGGCAGCTCAGCACACTGCTGAAGAGGTGGCTCCCATGGGAGTCTCTGTTCCTCAAAACAACAGCACTATTTGGGAACTCTCTCTGCGCCCCATTCTGCGCTCAGAGCAGCCTCCTCAGCCCAACAGTGGGGAAACTCCAGAGGCAGCCTCTGAGTGCTGTGCCCTGAGGGAGTTCAGCACTGGTTCTCCCTCCCATGCCTGCCCTGCATCCCTCTCAGCAGCCCCACAGCTCTGCACACCACTGAGGCTTTCACCTCAGCTCCATCCCCATGGCTCTGGTTGCACACAGAGGTGGAGCACTGCCAGAAACAAGCAACAGGGGCTACAAGAATTTAAGACACTTTCCAGGCGTGTCCTAGGGATGGTATCTCCCACTACAAGTTTTCTGTGATCTCTGCTGCAGCCGGGAACACTCAGCACTGACGCAATTCACAGCCTGCTGAGTGAGATGGAGCGTGTGGCAGGCATTGCTGCTGTGCACAGGGCTGTGCCTCATGCAACAGTGCCAGAATGCAGTGCCCAAACTCTACTGAAAAGGGGCAAATACTTCCCTGTGTGGTGCCAGAAGAATCCAAACCCAGCTGAGGAAACTGACCATACCAGTGCCAACGTCTGCATTGACAAAAAAAAACCCCACACAAACAAACAAGAACTGAATGGTGACAAGGAACAATTTTTCATACTCTTTTTCCTCTCCTTTTATCAGGAGCCATCAGAGAGCCATAGCACATCAGTGACTTTCCCAGCCGCCTGCAGCACACTGCCCGTGGGATCCGTGCACTATTTGTGCACTTTACAGAGCTGGCCCCAGGGATGAGCTTCAGAAACAGCATTCCTCCACGCACTGCTCCTCTTCAAAAGAAACATTTGCATAATATTGCCGTTCCCAAGCAGAGAGGTCAGGTTGGCAACAGGGGGAGGGCGAATCCCACTTCTGCCTTTGAGTGCTTCCAGCACAAAGTTGGGGATCTGCAGCGCAAGTGAGCACAGCGTGGGCTCCTGGCCGTGCTGTGCTCAGCTCTGTGCCGGGGGCAAAAGCTTAGAAGCATGGCACGGCTGGAGAGCCCAGCAATGCAGAAACACGGCCTTCCACATGGCCTCATCTTCTAGCGCAAGCTACTGCCCTTGATCTCATTGCCAGACCCTTATCTCCTCCTTCAACAAGCAGAAATTGTTACAGGTGTTATCTGTGAGTGGTATCATGATTGCAGGGCTGGCCACAAAGAAGAGCGTGTGGTCACTGTGCTGAGTGATGTGTAACCCACACAGACCACAACTGGACCAGAGAATGGAATCTGCAGAGAGGTACAGCCAGCACATATGGGGCCATAAAGCAGACAGCAGCAATAGGAAATGCCCTGTGGGGACCACAGGGTGAGCCAAGTTTCTCTGAGCCAAGTATCCCGAGTTCCTCTATCACCTTCATGCCCACTGTGACAACAACAGTTCCCCCTTTGCATTTATTTTAGTTTAAAACAAACAGCCTAAACTTCTTACTTGCTTCCACATTCTTAATCTTAAAGTCACCTTGACCCTGTGAGCTTCAATTTATTCTAACAAGTCAGTGTCTCATTTCTCAATCAGGTTATGTGGTCACCTTACAGACTGCAGGCAACAGTCACTCAGCTGGCAGTGCAGAACAGCCCCAACCCTGCAGTGGAACAAAAGCTTGGATTAATTTGTTAATCATACATAAGCATTGCTGCCACATTCACATACACTGTATCAAAAGCTTAACGTTCAGTCAAGTTGTGTTAATGCCTGCTTTGTCTCCTGTGTAACACAGCAGCCTCTAAACACAGGCAAACCCCTGCACAAGCACAGGGGCAGGCAGCAATGCTGCATCCATCACAGCCCTGACCCCACTGCTGCTACAGCCCCGTCCCACACCGTGCCCAGATGGCAGCAGCAATGGGACTCCAGGGACAGCATCTGAGCAGGGTTAATGCTGGGCCTAGCTGCTGCTGACCATCGCATCTCAGCTGTGTGCCACCAGCACACCTCAGCCCTGCCAGGCAGCCACATTCTCTCAAGGCTTTGGAAGGGAAACCCCACAACTAAACCCACAGTGCTCTACATAGAAGGAAAGTAGAAACAGCTCCCCACAAACATGCTAAGAAACAAAGGTTGTGTTCAGGGCTTACTGTTGCATACAGGATAAGGCATCTATCTGCTAACGTGCCTGTACCTAACCCAGATTTGCAAGCACTCAGAGAAAAGCAGGCTGTACTGCAGCTGCCCATGTTTCAAAGGCACAGGAACCTGAAGTGCAGCGGGACAGTACCACTGCTGAGAGCCCCCAGAGCACTTCTGCCTCCTTCCAGGAACACAGCCAAGGCGTTGGGCTTTCTGTGCCAGTTGGCATCCCACATCAACTGGGGTAGGATCACCACCAACCGCCTTTGGAAACCAGCCGAGTTACACGAGGGCCAAGCAGACTGCCCTTCAACACAGTAACATCACTGTGAAATGCTCCAGGTCCCTCATCCCTCCCTCCTTAGCAATGCTCTGCCCAAGCTGGACAAGACACGCTGCCCCCAGCTCCAGCCTGGCTTGCTGCTGCTGCAAAGCCAGGAGAAAACAAACCCAAGAGAGCAGCAGCAGAGGAATTGTATGTGGTGCAGTGAGCAGGGATCTCACCCAGACATACACAAACCTGAGGGCATCAACCCAGGCAGCTTCAGCCTGAGCACAGCCTGGAGTTCCTCCCAGCACTGCACCTAACACACAGGGGGTAAAGCACCACTACTCACTCTCCATGGCCACGCAGCAACACAGAAGCACTGGGTCCAAAGCACCAGATCAAGGTGTTCTAAACAATGCAGGGTCCCCCCTGAGCTCTGCTGCAGATGTGGCTGGACACAGGACAGCAGGGGATGGAACAGAGCACCACATACACCCAACCCTGCCACGCTTCACCCAACATTCCTTACCTACAAGCAGTTGTATCGCATGGGCTCGCAGGCAGACAGCACAGCCCTGAGCTTCACCCACTGCAGCCAGGCACCTCCATCTCCAGGTGCCAGTAATTGGGAAGCAAAATTCCTTCAGCTACACCCATCCCCAACAGCTTCACACTGCTCTCAGCAGCTTTATATGGCTCAGGATCAGCATGCCGTGCGCGCAGGTCCTGCTGCTGGCGCTCAGTTCACAGCTGCACTCAGTGGGACCCTTCTTTGCTTTATCCCTTCTCCCCCCTCCCCCCCAAATCTGTTTCTAAGTAGAATGCACAAATACATCATTGGATAACAATCACTACACTACCTCAGTACAAAGCAGCAGAATGAGCACAGCAGCACAGGCAGGATGTGTTTGCACGAAGCTCATTTACAGGGAAAATCTCATTGCGTTCCAATCTCTGATCGCAGCGCCCGGCGAGGTGCAGCGCTGCACCCAGGCTGTGCCTGTGACACCACCTGGAGCTGCTGTGCCCGCAGTGCCCACTGACGCTTTTTGGTTTCCAAAATTCAAGGAAAATTCCCTCACTGTTGTTTTCTCACTCCTGGTTCCATCGGCTGCAGCGACTCTCTCCGTCAGTAACATTTTTGCTATGAGGAGGGAATTGCTCAGTCACACACAAGCGTAATGTTTGCCCGCTGCTTTGCACCGCGTGTGCCCACTGTAAAGAGACAGCCATCTCCTTTTTTAAGGCTAATTCACCAAGAAAACCACTTTTGACCAAGCGCGTCTTTCCAAGCGCATCAGTTTCTCCTTTTACGTAGTTCTGAATACCGTTTTATCTCTACCCAAAACACACCTACTCGTACTCAAGCCGGAGCCGCAAAGCCCACTCTGTGTTTCCACGCCCGCGCACGGCACCGTTCGATGCAGAACGATGGCGCTGCGGTCGGTTATCACACACCGGCGGTGCTCGGGACGCAGCGGAGCTCCGCCCGCACGCGGCAACGAGAGGAGCTGCGGGAAGAACGGGACGGAGGAACCGCGAGCGGCAGCGGGACGGGCAGCACTCACCGGACGTCTCCGTAGGCTCCGGCGTAGCCCTCTGCCCAGGGTCCCAACTCGCTCTTGATGTAGGAGCCGGGGGCGGCGTAGGGCGCCCGCCCCATCGGGTACCACGCGTCGGCGGCGAAGTCGGCGTTCTCGGCGTGGCCGCAGCCGAAGGCTCCGGGGGCCGGCTCGGCGCAGGGCCCGTACAGCTGCCCCTCGTCGGCGAAGAAGGGGGGCCACGGCTGCGCGGGGACCGGCGCGCCCCAGGCGCCGACGGCTGCGGGCTTGGGGGGCCTCTCCAGCTTGACGCGGGCGGGAGACGAGAGGACGAAGCAGTCGCGGCCGGACGGCTCCTCGGGCGGAGGGGAGACGCGGTACAGCGGCAGCCCCGCGGGCACTTCGACTGCCAAGGCGGCCTCGGCGTCGATGCCCTTGAAGGCGGCCGGTGCGGGCGGCTCCGGCGGTTCGGCGACGTCGGGACGCGGGGCGCGGGGCGGCCCTGCGGGCAGCGCGAACATGCAGTCCTCGCGGGGCGGCGGCTCTCTGGGTGCCTCCAGCGCCTCCACCGCCAGCCCCATGGAGGCGGACACGGCTTTGCAGAGCTCCTTAGCGCTGTCGCCCAGAAAGTCTTCCTTGGGCGCCGGCTCGGCTCGCCCGGCCCCCGGCTCAGCCTCGAGCGGCAGCAGCGACAGCGCGCTCGGCTCGCCGAGCAGCTCCTTCAGGTCCCCGGCGCACGGGAAGGGCGAGCCCATGGCCGAGCGGACGGCGGCGCGGGGCTCGGGCAGCGGCAGGAACGCGGGAGAGGCGACGGGCGGCGGACGGGGGCTCTGCGGGCACGGGGCTTCCGGTGCGGGCAGGCCGGGCCCCGGCTCGTCCCGCGGCGCCTGGAACGCTTCGCACACGCTCTGGAAGAACGTCTGGAAGGCGCCGCGGAAGGTCCGTCCCGGCGGCCGCGGGTACACGCGCCCGATCCCCAGCTGCACCTCCATGTCCTCGGCGCGGTCCCGGCGGCGGAGCGAGATCCGAGCGGCGCTTCCCGGCCGCGGCCCCGTTAGCGGCGGCTCAGCCCCGCGGTTCCCATCGCGGCGCGGGGTGCGCGGGGTTCCGCGCAACAGGCGGGGAAAGTTGGGCCGGGAGGTGCTCGGGCAGGGCCTCCGCCGGCGTCTGCCGCTCGCGGCTCCTCGTAGCGCTTTTGATCGGCGGCCGGGAGAGCGGCGGCGGGAGGCAGGATCGCGCCGAGAGGAGGCGCGGAGACGGAGACCGCCCAGCGCCGCGAATTCGGTCCCGGGTCTCCGCAGTGATTAATCCGGTAACTCGCGGGCGGCTGCGGGGGCCGCTCTGGGGGCGGTGAGAGCGAACCCCGGGGGCGGCTCCGCACGGCGCGGAACCGCAGCGCCGCCGCCCGCCCCGCCGCTCCCGGGCTCAGTGCCCGCCGCGGACCCCGAGGGCGGACTGGGGCCGTCGCGGGCTCTGGGAGGGGACCGGGACGGCTCCGCTCTCGCTCTCCTATTCCCGGGGGCCGCTGAGCTCGGTTTCCCCCATCCCCTGTCCTTCCCGTCTCCGGCACACGCGTGCTTCTTCGGCCCCTCTTTGGCCGCGAACGGCGGACCCGATAATCTCTGAAGTGTCCCCGACCTGCACCGTTCTGCCCTTCGCCTGCTCCAATCCGCGCGGCAGGGCGGAATGCAGGGAAAAGCGTTCCCCTCGCTGGGCGCTGTCACTGCCGTCGGGACTTAGCCCTAACATGCCCCTTTGCACTTCAGTATCTGCACACTTTTTTCTTTGCACGTAAAGAAGCCCAGCGCCCTTTGTTGGCAAGCAGTGAGGTGGTGGCTGCGCACTCCTTTCCCGGCTCCACATCAGCCATGGGAGCAGCAATGCGTGCCCCCGTCCCGCAGGCAGCGCAGAGCTGCGCCCACGCTGAGCCCCTCTGGCCAAGCAGCCAACAGAGCCCATCGGTGTAGGACCTTTTAGCCAAACAAGGCTTGAGCTCCCCTTGCTGGCCCCGTCACCACAGTCCCAAGGCCACTTTCTGCGGTAGGCGCCGTTCCCAGGTAACCCGATAGCAGAGATGTGTGCATCTGACATACAGCGGAATAAACCCATTAATTCCAACTCATTTGAAGACAAAGGAGGAAAGAAAAGCAACGATTTGTTGCAAATGGATGGGAAGCGGAGCCAGTTGGGAAAATGAAGTATCATTTTCCATCTTTTAAAAGCGTTTTTATAACCCGGGGAAGATGGAAAGAAATAAAGCGAAACGCAGCCCCGCGGGGTTTGGCCGCGTCCCCACACCAAAGGCAGCGCGGGGCTGCAGCCCTGGGGTGAGGGCTGTGCGTGGGCTCCGTGCACACAGGGGACACCAAACGGGCTTAATGAGGAGTGGCACAGCCCTGCAGGGGGAAAGCACAGCTGAAACCTCAATGTGTAAAAATAGAGGGAGATGCCATAGTACACGTGAGCAGTGTCCATGCAGACCAGCGCAGAGCTCAGCGGTCCCACACACTCACACAGCTGGGTCCACCCAGCTGCATGTGGCTCCATCCCGGGGCTCTGTGGGGCCGGGGGGCTGTGAGAGAAGGAGCTGCCTGTGGGCAGGGTCACATGGAAAGGGTTTTCACAGAGAAATACATTGACGTGCATTCTCCCAGAGAACAGATACAAAGCTTTGGTTGGATTTTCTGAAACGTTAGCAGCAATATTTCAAAGACCTTTTTTTCCCCTATTTTTGCACAGGTGTGTCCCTGTTACAGCCGTGTAGTGATCATGACCTGGCCCTGCTGAAAGCTGCTCTGTGCTCCAGTAATGGTGGCACAAAATCAGAATCCTCAACTGAACACTGCAGTGGTATCCCCTGAGAAAGATGGAGAAGAGGAATCGAGTGTCCAGAAAGATCTGCTGCTGCCCCAGAGGCAAGCAGACACCTGCCAAGTGCTGTGGATTCCCTTTGCTCCTCCAGCAGCCAATAGCTGAGAAGCTCCAGAGCAAAATACATAGGCCCTGGAAAACACCAAGAGGAGGATTCTCACAACTAGCACTAAGAAATGCATTGGGAAAAGCTGAGGGTCAGCACTGTAGCGTAACATCACCCAAGGAACAGACAGCTGTGCTTCAGAGAGGTGCTCCCATGTGTGATGCCGACAGGCCGCGCAAGAACTCCTTGGCCACCACCATGGCCATGAAGAAAGTGATGTCCTCAGCCTGCACCTATGGAGAGCACTGGGATCCACGGGGACCTGGGGGAAGTCTGTTGGAACAATCCGTTCTGTTTGGATTGGATATCCCTGTGCCTTGGCATGTGTGCTCCTGGCTCTCAGCTCTGTGGCTGGTGTAGTTCTGCTGCCCTGGTCTCTCCATCCCTTGGCAGTGTCTGTGGGCGCATTGTGCCACAGCTGCAGCTTCCTGTGTGTGTGAGACACCCAACAGATGTGCATGAAGGACTGGGAGATGCTGCGTTCCTCTCAGCACACAGAGCCAACATTCTGCTTCTCTGCCTGCCTGCCTGGTTGAGATTGATTGTTTCACGAGCAATTTTGTGATTGGAACTTCACATAAGCATGAAGAAGGCTCTTCCTTCTTTCTCTCTTTTTTTTTTCTCTGCCTTCATTTCTTTCCTTCCTTGCTCTTTCTCTCCCTCCCTCCCTTCCCTCATTTCTTTCTCCTGAAAAGCACTTAATTTTCCCCACATTCACAGGTTTCTTTTTAAGTACTACTAATGGATTTTCTGGTCGGTAAGCATACGATTGAATGCTATTTTTTAAAGGCTTTGTGTATGTCGATGTTTGTAATTATCTGAAGGAGAAAATCGTTGCAACTGTTGTTGCACTCAGTGCTTTATTTGTAAGTGCTATCCTATTAAACGTTGCATTCTGCAGCGTTTTGGAGTTGTTTTGCTGCTTTTACCAAAGTTTTCCATAGAACTGCTATGCACAGTGCAGCAGTCGGACGCAGTATCCGATTTGCATCCATCCCCCTCCGGGTGCTGTACACAAACCGAGTGAAATGGAAGGAATCTGTGGAAAGACTGAGCAAAACCTCTGCCATGGATCATTCTTCTGTAGGTAAGCTGGGCCACGGCTTTGATTATCAATCAGTTACAAATGAGCAGCAGCGTGATCCTGTGTATCTTTTGGTAAAGGGCCTTCCCTAAGTGAGCCCTGCTTTGCATCTCAGGCTCCGCAGTTTCAGTCGGATAAATGCTCACTGTGAGAGTGCAGCAGCAGTGAGGCTGAGCTGTGCTGTGAGCCCACAGGGATGCATGGCCGTCCTGAGCTGCTGGGCGTCCTCATGGGGGATGTGGGGGGGAGGGGGGACACAAAAAGGGAAACATTTCAGCACGAGATGCCAGAGGCTGCACTCTAAGAGAAACATCACCTTCTCCTCTGCACTTCAGGAGCGTTTTCTCAACATAAGCAAAACGTCGATTAATTAAACACACCTTAAAATTGGAAACGTGGATTCCACCCTGAACTTGTGAAAATAAACACGGCGGCACAACGTGGCTCTGCTCCGACCGCCGGGTCACCGTCCTGCTGGCAGCCACCAGCAAAGCACCTGAAATTTCCATTCACTGCAAAGGCAAACGGCCGGGTGGAACGGCCTGGTGGAAGGGGGCGCCTCTCATTCCACAGTGCAGTGAATGAAATGTTCCTTTCGTCACCGCCCTGCATCAAACTGCATTTCAAAACCGAAGTACACATGAAGAACTTTAAGACCCTTTTAATATAGGGGTGTTCTCATGTAACAAGCATCGAAAAACCTGAAAAAAAAAAAAAAAAAAAAAAAGGTCGGAGGTGTGCTTTGATATTTGCAGTATTCCTCCCTTTAGATAAGTAGGGAAGTGGAGCCCTTGGCAGCAATTCACCTTCCATCAGCATGGCTCACACAGCAGATTGCAGGCTGTTTGTGCATCCAACGAGCTGTGTGTGCTGAACATGCACTGCAAAAGCAGATGTGGGGCTGTGTGTGTTTGGGTGGTGGGGAGGAACCTCAGTGCTTTGTGATCGGCAACACAAAATAGCATCTTAATATAGGAACCCAATCTTAAAATATTAATGTATTCTTTCATCTTGTAGAAAGCCAGTTTGCCTGTGTTTTTATTACTCCAGTTATACACCTTATAAGCAGTTTCTCCATTATTGGAAAAGAACACACTCTTCTTGCCTTGAATTCAGACATCTTAAGCATAACCCAGGAGCAGAAGGAATTTATTCCTTTTACTTCATGTTAGGAATGCTGGAGGTTGCCATGCCTCTCTTTTTCAGTGGCTCCATCACTGCAAACCTGTACCCTCAGCAGCTGCTGCACACAGCTCTATTACATTGCCTGTAGCTCTTCCCTCGTTGGTACCTCCAGCTCTGTTCTCAGTGAGAGCACTGCTGGGCTCAGAGAGGTATGTTGGACTTCCAACCCTCATCAGCAGGGGCCGTTTGGAATCTTTACAAGGGTGTTCCTGAAATCCTGGCCTTCGTGACACTGCTTGCAGTGCTCAGTTCTCAGCTCCCCAGGAGGACGCTTGGTGGGGCAAAACACAGCAGGGCTGTGGGCAGGGGCTGGAACCAAACCTCCCATTGCTGCTCACTGTGGCAGTGGCAACGGCCCTGCAGAGACTTAACAGCCCTCACCCAGAGCACGTGCTTTCTCCTGACAGCCAGAGGAGGCTCCTCATCAAGAGGTTTCCCTGGCGAGAAGCTGAGTTAAATCAGGAACTTTGCAACAAGTAAGCTCACAATCTGGAGATGTCAAACAACTGTTCAGCCTTAGAAAGATGAAGGAGGCATTGACCTGTCAGAATGGAAAGAAGCACACGGCACTCTCACATCAGCCTGATGCACAGCCGTCAGGAGCTGCACTTAGGCACGTGGGCAAACACAAACACTGCCCAGCCTGTGCTGAAGGATAACAAATACAGAACTGGGGATGGATTTATATTTTTGAATGCAAATGCCACAAGAAATTCAGCAGTTTTCTTTGACACTCATGACCACAACAGCACAGGAACAGGTTGCCCAAGGAGGCTGTGGATGCCCCATCCCTGCAGGCATTCAAGGCCAGCCTGGATGTGGCTCTGGGCAGCCTGGGCTGCTGGTTGGCAACTTGCACACAGCAGGGGGTTGGAACTGGATGAGCACTGTGGTCCTTTGCAACTCAGGCCATTCTATGATTCTATTTTCCTGTATGTTATTCTCAGATTCTTTCCTCCACCAAGTTACACATCACACAAAGCTCCCTTCAGACAGCTGTCTGTGCCTGCCTGTAGCATACAGCTTCACAAACGTCTGCTTTAAAATAACTGCAGAAAAATTGTTCCAAATGGTGCATAAAGTTTCTGCTTCAGCTTAACCACTGATATCATCCTTCTATCCTGAATACTTCAGCTTTTGTCATCAAGATTTCAGGAACTGAAAAGTGTACCATCTATCTCACTTCGTATCATTTGTGCTCTGGTACAGCAAATAGTATACATGTGGCATCATTTTTAGACGTGAACATGACAACTCTTGTTTATGAAGATTCTACACTTCAAATTCAGCATGCGTCACCTGTACTTAGAATCATGTATTTCAGGGGATCACACACTTCAGGGGACTTAGGACTTGGAGAGCAATGGGAGCTGTATTACTCTCCCTCAGAAGTCTTCTCCTTTCAGTGCCATGCAGCAGGGCTGCCAAAGCAGAAAACAACGCAAAGAGGGCGTAAGTAACACAAGCAGCAATTGTAAGTGCCGATTTTCAATCGAGTCCTTCTGCCCAGGGGAAGAGTCTATCATGGGCCCCACTCCCATGGATGGACTCGCTGGGATTCACCCCCCAACCAGAACTTCCCACCGAAGCCAATAGTGCTGTAGAGATGTGCAGAGCTGTTTGGGAGAACCGTTGGGCAGTGATTCAGGATTGCAATTATTTAAAAATACTTCCACACTTCTAAAGTGGAAAAAATCTCTCAGTTTAGGAAGGCTGAAGACAAGAATGCTGGCAAACAGCCCATCTTCCCCCTTGCACTCCTCCTTCTGCCCCTTTCCAGCAGCTTAACAAACAAGATCCACCTTTGCTGCTTCTGCCTTGTGCCATTGGCTCCTTCATGTTTGAGCTGCTGGGCTGTGTGCAGATCTGCAGGGAGAGTAGGAGCACGTAATGCCATAATGCAACAGAAAGCACAGCAACAACAGCAGATTGGCAAAGTCTTTGGCTGCTCAAATGAAGCAGCCACGGATGCAGAAACAAAGGAGGAGGAGGGAAGGAAGGAAGGAAGGAAGGAAGGAAGGAAGGAAGGAAGGAAGGAAGGAAGAAAAAAAAAAAAAGAAAGAAAGCAGCTTCTTACCCTTGGGAGGCATCAAGTAGGCAGGGATCTCCAGCAAGATACCCTCACCTCCACTGCCAACCCTTACATGAAGGCTGGGGAGGGGTGGATCCTGGCTCCATCCCTTCCATCACTCAGTGCATCGCATGCACCTGAGCTCCCCTGGGCTGGCCCTGCCTTCCTATCCGGTGCTCTATCATTGCTTCAGGCTGTGATTTGCACTTTCCTTCCCATGCCACATCCAGAACTTTGCCTCTCACTGATGCTGTCAGCTGGAGATGTAGGGAAAGCTTTCTTTAAAAAAATACAAGTCCAACAACCTGGAGGGTTCCTATCAACACTTTCAACTTCACAATACTCCATAACACTGATGTGCCAGGAAGAATTTCAAACTCAAGCAGTGCTCTCAGGTTCTCCCAGCCCAGACAGAGGAGGAAGCACTGCTGTCTGTGCAGGACGGTGCTGCTGTGGTTTATGGCAGTATCTCTCCACTGAGGGCTCAGTTCGTTTAACTGCATTCAGAAAATCTTTAGATTTCAGACAACATCCCCCTACCCAAAGATAAAACAACGTATTTTGAGTCCTTTCCTAAGATTTGGAGAAGTCAGTGGGGACACAGAGGGATTCATCCCCTACCCCAGAAGGCTGACAGAGCAGCCTTTGGAAATTTCATCACTGATCATAGCGGAAGACCGCATCAGACATCTCTGCTTTCCCCTCCCTGCACTTTCCCCATTCGTGAGCAGCAGAATGCTTTACAACCTTTTTCAGTGTAAACCTCACTGCAGATCTGGGCAGAGAGAAGCGGTGATACCACGATTTGCTTCAGTTTTCTAATGGTAGAGACTGGGAGTGAGTCAGCAGCATGGCTGGCAGCAGCGATCCTCTCCTTCCTCTCTCATACTCCGACTCTGAGCTGTTTCCAAGCACTTCTCATTGCAAATCAGTCCGGGTAAGAAAAGAGAGCCATTAGGATATTTCAGAGTTCTTCTCCCTCGGTCAGTCCCAGAGGCAGCTTGTTTAATAATCACATAGCGTTCTTCCAACAGCAACACCGGCTCAGATGTGCCTGGCATCACCCAGCCCTTATCACACCCCTCTCTGCCCTCCCAGCGGTGGGGCACACAGAGCCCGGCAGCCTGCCTCCCCCCACACTGCTGGGGGCAGAGGATACAGCCGTGCTGCCCAGCTGAGGCAAACTGTGTGCTCTGAGCTCAGCACCAAAAGAGCCATTCCCTGCCACTCCTGCTTCCACACTGTATTTCAGAGATGCCCTATGCTCAGTTTGATACATTTTTAAATTGTTTTCCCATTCTCTCAATAGCATGTATTGGAGTCGCTTATATTTATGAATCCTTGTTAAATGGTGAAGTTTAAGATATTTATAAAGGACAATCACCATAGGGATAGCTTTGGTCTGCGGATATTACTGAGGATTTTGCCTCTCATCTCCGAAAAAGTCGAATTCAGTGTATGAGGATAAGGGTGATAAATGACGATGGATGTGATTCTGTGCTATGGAACTCAACGGGTGCTTGGTCTGACCGCAGCAAGGGCAGATCTCCTGGCCGGAGGTGGGCCGGGTGCTGGGGAGACCTGACACAGCAGAACACCTCTTGTTTCTAAGTGTATGAATAATCCCAGTGAAATCTAGGAATACTCATATATTCACATCTTCGCTTAAGTGCTTTGCTGGACCAGGACCAGAGTGATTATTTCTGAAGTGCTGTAAAATATGTCAGACCCCAAGAAAATACTGTTTTCTGATAACGTCCTTTGGCTCAGAAGATCCTTCGTAACTACTCAGAAAAGCAGCAAAAACATTCCTCAGAAAGACGGACATTCCATTAAGCGTCTGTCTAGAGACGAGATTTACAGCTGTTCCCTTATTTGTTCCATGATCAGACACCAGGTGATCAGCAGGAGCACAAGCCCACATCTGCCGAGAGCTCCAGTGATATCGCAGCGCAGCGGAGATGCCAGGAGCAGAATCGATCTTTTTTTTACCATTACTCTCTAGTGAAGTCAGGCTGACAGCACACAGCTCAGCAGTTCTCTTCAATTCCTCCCTCTTGCCCGAAGCGAGCTGTAGGCAGGACCCAGCAGCCAGCTCCCTACAGCACTGCTGCTCTGCGCCCGGCTGCCAGGTGGGCGCCCGCTGCGTGCTGCAGTGCAGGACACCTCGCCAGTGGCCCCGGGATGCTGAAATAACGAAGCCCTTGCCAACCGCAGCAGCCTGCACTAAAAAATGTTCTGAATTTAAAATGATGCTTTCAACAAGCGCCTACAGCACAAACTGTCTCTCTTTCTCCAGAGTTTGGGACTGGGTGATCTTTAGGGTCCCTTCCAATGCAGCCATCCTGAGATACGGCAGCTCTGTGGTTCTCTGCCTGGTGCAGACACTGCTGCATTCACCAAAGGCTGTTTGGGGTGAGAGCTTCTATTTGTCTGTACTTGAACTCGTTTCTGTTTTCAGTCAGTTGTGACTGGAAGCAGAGGATTTAGCAGTAATGAAAGTCATGTAATCTTAGGGGGAAAAAATGTGCAGTCAGGTGAAAGACCTTCCATGTGCCTCCGCATGCTGTTGCTGAGGGAACCGCAGTGCACATGGAGGGGATGCAGGGAGCTGTGGTGGCAGTGGGGCCACTGGCTGACAGCATTGAGGAGCAGCCTGCAGGGCTCTGTGCCACCGCCCACAGCTTCCTCCCAAATTTTGGGTGTCTCTGCTACTCTCATGTTGCTCACTGATACACAGAAGTCTGACGATTCTTAACATTTTAAGTATTTGGGCATCTGTTATCAATTGTGGACTGCCAGCTCTACCCTGGCTCCTCACATGGATGAGAGCTCACACGGGTGCGTTAAGGGACCTTACAGACTGCTGGTGCAGATGAGTGCAGGAAGTGATTTCATCTCCATTCATTCAGTCTGAAAGGCAACTGTGCCTTGCAGCTAATTTTGCTCAGTATGTTTTCCATCCTTCCAATTTAGGGCCACAGGCTGCTCAACTGCCCCCTCGCCCCTCCTTGCTGTCCCACCCTCACCCTGCTTGCACGCAGGAAGGCTCTCTCACACCTTCTGGAACGGCTCTTCACGCAAAGAGAATTTGTTTTGAATGGTTGCAGCCGTCTGAAATGTTATTCTTTTCCTGGCCCATATTCATCCCAGCACCTCCAAAGAACTGTCAGCAAATTTTCCTTCTCTTATGGACTGGAGGCAGATTTTCAGAAGAGCCTGTGTGTGCACCACAGTGAAATGGCTGAAGTGCTCGGACCATTTGATCGAGGGCCATGCCTACGGCACTGAGAACTTTGAGAAACTTCATCCCTAATGAAACACATTTGTACCTTCCATTGAGCTTTACACAGTAGTGTTCTTGGCAGAGTTTCCATTTTCCCAGGAGGTAGTATATGAAGCTGTGACCTCTAAGTTACCATATGAAACAGATCAGCCCAGATCAGCAGTGCTGACGGATCAGTTTTCCCAGCCTGGGGTAAGGCTGCTTCCACTGCTGGGTATAGATGGAAACCCACAGTGAGATATCAAGGCTGATGGAGACCTGCTGACCCCACTGCAGCCCATAGGGGCAAGGCAGCTTCTCGCAGCAGCCGATATTTGTTTTTTTCCAGGCTTCCATACATAGCAGACATCATGTTGTTGCAGCTAATTTGTGTGCTCTGAGGAAACCAGGGAAGCACCAGATCATCATATTTATCCAAAGTTTCGGACATTATCAGTCTTTGCCCCATCTCAGCAGGCACAGTTGTTCCTCAGCATGTCTCAGGGGCCGTTTGATGTTCTTATTCCCCAGCTATTTAGAGACCCTGTAACATACCTAAATATTAGAGAGGAAAAACCTGTCTTGGTTCATCTGAGAGCGTGGCTGAGAGACTTAAATTGTATCAATTGCAGACTGAGCTGCTGTGGGAAGAAAACTGCCCATTGGAAACTGCAACAGGAAACATGCCTGTATCATGTTGTTACAATGCAGGTCACAGCAGAGAGTAGCACTGATGTAGCCCAATGCTTTACCCTTTTCATGGGTGAGAATAATTAAAGGAAAACTCTCAGAGGTTGAATGGGTTAGTGCTCATTACATGTTCTCCTGTGGGACAAAAGCTGAAACTGTATTTTCAAAGCCACCCGTTTAGGAGCTGATTATTGTTCATCATATGATGTTCTGGTTACTTTCATAAGCTGTCATTGCAAGTTCATCTGATGAAACTTTTTGTGTGCTTGTAAATCATTGGCAGATGCCCCATCTTTCTGAAACATCAAGGAACTGGCAGCTTTGCTAATAAAAAGGAGAAAGAAGGAACGTTGTTGTTGTTACTGTTGCTCCTATTAAAGAAGAAAAGCCCTCAGTGCTAACATGTATTTGTAATCTGTTGCTTCTCAGCAACGGATTATCACTCCTACCCCTCCTCCCCTCCTCCTGAGGAATTTGGCATTTTGGCCATCCAAGCCCTGCTCTGCGAGCAGAGGATAGGAATGCTATCTCCATCCAGTTGGGTCCGATCCCCATCGTGGAGAGCTCTTTCCTCTCACAGCCTTTGCCATCCTGGCGTCCACCACTCCCGAGAGCCTTCCTCACTGTCAGCCTTACTTTACAGTCTCCATATTTCAGGCCTCAGCCTTTGGTTGGCAGTTGCATCCCCTCTTAGATGCAACATGCTGCTGCTTTTTACTTGCTGAACGGAGACCTTCTGCAGGTCCTTTGCACCTGGTAGCCAAGCTCCAGGTATCCCTTTTGGTGCCTGCTGTCCCCTCTCTCCCAGCCCAGCACCCTGGGCCGTCCCAGCCATGGTGGCTTGAAGGGAGAGGTGCTGAGCCACGGCAGCGCAGCTCTGCCAGATCCTGCAGGGCTATGCTTTGTTTATATGGAATAATTCTCTGTTCGGTGTTTTTATTCTGTCTAGATACAGTTGTAACCTTTCAGCAATAGGTTGATGCACGCTCGTGTTCCAACCTGCAGAGAGCCAGCCTGAAACACTCTCTGCTCTCCTTTGTGCCGAGCGGGTGACTGTCACTGAGCTCAGAGCCACCAAAAGGCTGCTGGATGCTTTTCCTTGCAGCAGGTCAGCCCAGGTACACAATGAGGTGTATCAGCATGCACTCCACATCTCTTTCAAACCGGTACATTCTCTGATGCCCCGAAGCTCACACTCCTCAGTGTCCATCAGTGCTGCTGCAGAGGCTGCTGGCCGTGTTACAGATGCGATATTGGCTATGTGCATTCAGAAGAGAATGAACACTGATGGCAAATCTGCAGCAGAAGTGAAGCCCAACAACCATGTGGTACAAAAAAGGCGAAAAGGAAAGTGGATTTCCCTCATATCAGGATCTCTGTCAGCTCTCTGACAAGCTTGTTAGTACCATCTTCTGGGAAGGCAAGAGATTCAACCAATGATTTTGTGCTTCCCTCCTCTTAGCAGTGCCGATCATACCAGCCCGTCAGGGGCATTTGTTTTCCTGCTCCATTAGACGAAGTCCTAAACGGTGTTAGCAAAGCAACATAAAGTAGAAACAACCCAATTAAGGAGTCCATTCCAAATCAATTACTGTTATTCATGCTCTGCCTCACAGCTGATCTCTGCATACCTTCAGTCTGTGCTGTGTGCTGAACACGAGCTCTATTGAATTGTTCTTCACCTGGTACTGGAAAAAAAAAAAAAAAGTTTTCAGCTTTTTCAGCAGTAAGTGTGTGCCCAGGGACCACAGTAAAGCAATGCAGCCGATTTCTCCCACTGATTTCCATGGCTACCACAGGAAAAGGCAAATGGCTATACAATTTTTGGCAGCTGAAAAACAGATAAACAAGCAGGCTGCTCCTTCCCTTCTTTCCTTCTTCACGTGGTTGTCCTTCCTTTGCATTCTGATCTCCCCACAGCACTGCAGTAAGGCTATAAGCCCTGCGTGGCCCCAGCTCCTTCAGGGCACTGCGCTCCCTTCAGGACAGGGAGCTCCATGTGGCTGCCCCATCCCTGCCCCATCCCTGCACAGTGCTCACTGAGATGCTTTTGTCTCATGGGCACAGATGTGTGACCATGCCCATGGATACCCAGTGGAGCTCATGAGATTCCCCAGCCCAGACATGTAACTGCCGTCAGACTGGAGTCCAGGTTTGTCTTAATGAGGAAAAGGATCTGAACGAAGAAGTTTGAAACTGATTTAAATACAAGTGACCCTGTTAGGCCTGGAAACATAAACACATCTTGGAAATAATGAGCCACAAGGCAAAAAAGAAGGAGATTTGAATTGGCTGTTTCCAGTCTCTGGTGTGACTGGTATGCAAACAAAGTGCAACGAACAGGAACGGAACCCAGCGCAGGGAGCGCTGTGTCCATCAGCTCTGAGCTTCGAGATTTGCGTGCAGTCACAACCATCCAAGCTTTCGGGCAGAATTCACCCAAACTTGAAGAATCTGAGACAGAGTCAGAGTCCGCAGCCGCCCGGGTTAGAGAGATTCCAAAGCAAACCAAAATGGTCTCTTCTTCCCCCCCATGACTTTGTGCTACATGCAGTGTTTTGGTATATTGAGGACCATCCATGAGAAGCCTGGGGCTGGGTGGACTCTCCTGCCAGCAGCACTGCCACGACGGGATCCAGCAGTGTACTTCAGCTGCACAACGCCAGTGCCAACCCCTGGAGTGCCAGCATTTGTGCTCAGGCCTGGGCTCTGTAAGTGGTGCAAAGCCGCTGTATTGCTGAGGAAACGAAGTCTTGAGGATGAGGAAAGGGAAAAGAATAGAATTATTTACCTTCTCTGCCATCTGATCTCAGTAGAGATTAAACTACACGGCTTATGCTAAACAGGATTTGAGCTACTTCTTGTTCCATACAAATTCCAGGAAGAGTTTGTATAAACTATCTGAGCAGCTCCTTGCTCTATGGGATGCACAATTTCTGGAGAGAGCCCAAACAGCCTCAGAGGGCTGTCAGCTTGCTGATGGGAATTTGGAAGAAACCATCCCACAGAATGCAACAAGGCCAACTGTCTAATGACTTTAAAATCAGCAATGGTCACAGTTGATAAATTTTAGAGTTAGATCTAACTTTTTTTTTTTATTTATCTATTGCAAAAATTATCCCTCATCATGACTACAGATAGGGGTGTAGACTCCATTAGAGCTTCTTCCCCTCCTACACACCACAAATGTGCAACTTAGCAAAGCCCACGGGCCACAGAGAGCTTTTCCTGCACATTTCAAACCCCCCAGTGGACTGGCAAGTTGTGAAGCCCCCCTAGGATCCTCTCTCACAGATTTCTGACCTGAAATACTTTTCTTTGGAAAGCTGGGAACCACCTGCCCCGCAACACGTGCTCTATTTCCTGGGCACAGACAGGTGGCACAATGTGACAAAGGGAATCTCCACAACAAACAGAGAAGGCCGGTGAGTTAGGCAGCGCCCTGCTCTGCACCAGTGCTGCTTTGCAGCTTCCAGCCCACGGCAGTGAGAGCTTGGTGTCCACACTGTGTGTGCAAAGAGAGGAGCTCTCCGTCTCTCCACAGCCAGGCTCTGCCCTGCACTGTGATACTTCTCAGTGTATTTTGTACTCCTGGCACTTGGAACACTTCTAGGGGAAAAAACAGAAAGGCTGAATAGCTCGTTCACTTCACTTCACTCACAGTTTTGTTTTGGCCTCCCCTGTATTTTTGCACTGAGTGCTGTCAGAAGGCAGCCCCTGCTGTCTGCTGAAATGGCTTGCTGGCCATCCTTCGCATGGCTGTAGGAAGTAGCCAGGCAGCATCTTTCTTTGCTTCTTTCTTAATAAACAATTTTCATTTATTTTACATTTATCTTGAAGTTTTCTATGGACTCTTGCTGGCCCTTGGGAAGGCAGGTTTCCCTCCCTCCTGCAAACATTCTCTCCTTCTTGATTTTAAAGGTGCCGGACTTGGCTGCTGGAGAGCACAAAGCAAAGTCTTCCCAGAGAGCAGCACTCCCTCTGGGTTGCACGATGTATAGCTTCATAGGTTTAGTTCTGAACTGTGCTGACTTTCAACACGTGAGAAATATTCCCCTTGCTTGCCTTAAAGGTAGAGCACACATTTTCTTTTCACAAGGCGAAGGAATCATAGAGCTCAAAAATACAAAGTCTATGAGATGCAGGAACTGGGTTACAGGCTGCAAGTTGGCTGGGGCTGAATTTGGCCCTATGAGCAGCTCCTTTCTGAGTGTTTGCACACAAAAATTAACTGCTACCAAACTTCCTGATGATTCTCAGCTAACACCATGATCTGCAGAGCTGCAGCAGGTTTCAGCAGTTGGGAAATGGAAAGCAATCCTGTGTCATTCCCATTCCTTCCTTGTATCTCAGCCACTCCTAATTCTCACATTTGCAACACGTTTTATATCTTACCAGCTGCGTCTCCTCACACCTTTCAATTGCAAAGAACTATGAAAACAAGCTCCAGGTAGCCTGAAAAGCTCCTCATAAGGTCACTGAGTGTCACGGTCCTTTGTCTGTCCACGGTGAAGTTCTCTGCTTTCTCGGTGCTCACATAAATGTCAGTCAGAACCAAGGCTGAAGCTCAGAAATCCTCAGCTCCCATTCCTGGGATCTGAGCTCTCTCCTCTCAAAAAATCTCCCCTTGTTTGGGACAGACAGACTGCACAACCCATTCCTGCACACATCAGAAATAACCTGGGGACTTTAACCCCTTCCTGTCCACACTGCTTCAAAGAAAAGTCCTCAGGTGAGCCATGCCTCAGAGGTGGGGAGTTTCCCTTCCATGTCAGAGGTAGCATTGCAGCTTAGCATGAAATACTCCTGTTTGATTTTGCATGTTCTGGAGTGGGCATCCTTATTTGCACTGGGGGAGTGTATAATTATCCTCCCTCTAAACAAAGAATTTAATACACCAGGGGGAATTTACTTAACTTGGGCCATGACAGATTTATAGTTTTCAAATGGAACACTAGAAGGTTGTTGGCACTTGGGGAATCCTGGTTTGTTATTTCATAATCACGTATTTATAGTTCCCACAGCATGTTGTTTTTGACTTGCAGCTCGTTTATTGCAGGCCTATTAAGCTGTCAGTGCTCAGCTTCAAGGCACTGTAACACGATTCCATCCATTTTGTGATTGTACTTTCATTCCTCTGGGACTGTTTGGATGGAGATCAATATCAGTGCCTTGGGGAATATAGAAAGCATGTTCTGCCCTATGAAGCAGGCACAGAAAAGCAAAGGCTGTGAGTGAGTCATTGTCCGAGGCACACACTCCTCAGCAGAGGGCTCAAGTGCTGCCTCTTGGAGTGCACTTGCTGATGCACAGGATCCCATCTATCAGGAGCACCCAAGCAGTCACTTACTATTCTTGTCAGCAGCCAAGATTGAAGTAAGGTGTTGGTGTTTACTGTCCTAGGATGATAAAAAGAAAGAAAAGAAAAAAAGAAAGAAAGAAGAAAACTTTCGTGTACTTCTTTTCTAGGCCAGAATTCTGCTGTTTGTTCTTGTCCTGAACTTTTTCTCTTCCTGATGGATGACCATATTCTTCACTCCATTTCATAAAAGGATCTGCCTGGTTGTTCCTGAGAAGATGAAAGTGACCCAGAGCTGGGCTGCTTGCCAAAGCATCTGAGAGTAAGGGGAGATGGTTTGCTTCACAGAGGGCTGTGCCCGTGTAATGATGAAACAATAATTGGAGCCCAGGGGTTTTCCAGCAACAGCACTCCACGTGGGCAGCAGAGGTGCGTGTGATGGCCCCATCTCCTGACAAGGGAGAGCAGATGGAGACACAGCGGTGCTGGAACGACCACATGGCTCCCATAGCGCTGGTGGGGCGCCCTTCACTTCCAGAGGAGCTGCTGGTGAGAAGAGGCTGACGGTTTGCCTCTTGGCCTCTGGATCTGGACCTGAGCCCTCAGTTTCCAACCTAACCCTGGATGTGTTGCAGAGCCCTGAGACCTGAGCTGCCCTCACACCTGCTGACAGCTGGACTGGTGCTCAAGCACCATGGGCTTCCACCTTGCCCTGCCAGCACATGTACAGACCCACGCTTTTATCTTCTCTCTCTCCAATGTTTTTCTTTGCTCTTTCCTTCCAATCTTGCATGTTTTTTCCTGCTGCTGATTTACCCCTCCCTGCCTTGGAGATCTGTTTTCTCCCTCTCCATTTGCATCACGGTCTTGAGAGTCTGTGAAGCTTTGCCAGGACATCAGCCCCAGAATGCAGTACTTTCACATCACACCACCAGTCCCTGTTCAGGAAAACATTTTCTTGTCCATGCTTTCCCACCACACTCTGCCATTTCCAATCACTACATCAAGCCCAGTCCATGGGCTGAGCACCAGCAGGTCTCTGGCAGCTCCCAACATAATTCTCCCCTTATGAGCTCATTGCTCATCAGATCCTACTTATCTATCTGTCATTTGGATGCGAGTTTCCCCTCCTCCCCTGCTGCTCAAGTTCTCTGCTGCCTTCCAATTCCCTCTGCAAAGGCTCCATCTCCTCCTGCCCACCCTCCAAGTGCTGTCTGACTGCTGCTGTCCAAACTTTGTTCTCATTTCTCCTTTCTCACAACAGACATGCCCTCAGCTTTATGCATTTTGCCTGCAAGTTCACCCCCCCCCCTGCCCATTTTCTCTTACTTGTTTATAACCCAAATCTCCTCTCTGCTGTAGCGAGGCAGCCTCCCTCCTTCCCGTTCCCCCTCAGTACACACGTAGATACATCTGTACACCAGAGGCACATACATTTGTAAATAATAATTAAATCCATCTGTATTTTTTGTTAGAACAAAAGTTAGAACAAAAGAACCAGACCCCATAGAAACAGTCTTAAAAGTCCATTTAGAAAGGAGGAGAGCCTGGTACGTGTGCACCCTGTGAGTTAGAAGTTCTCTTATTCATACTGCCAGAGAGATCATTTCATTCAAATAGCAAATAGGAATTTTGAGTAGCCACCTTCTTCTCCACCTCTTAATGATGTTTGTAATGCTCAGCCAGAGCAGCTGCTCTCTCCACACAGCATCGTTTTTTGCTGAGGGCAGGAAGAAGTTCAGACTTCAAGTTCTTTGACCAGTATGAATGCATTTCATAATTTGGTTTGTGTCTTCTCCAAAATCAACGCAATCCACTGCTGTTCTACATTCAAACAATCTGTTGCACTCTGTTCAGCCTTAGCATTTGGCAGAAATTAATGATGGCACTGACAGACATTTGCAAACGTCTGTTACATGGGTTACAAACTGCCACTGAACTGCAAAGACCAACCAGCCACAGCCCGGCAGGCAATTTCCCTCTGTGGCAGCTGTGCTGCAGCTCATAATTGTGCTGAAAAAATCAGCTTGGAGGCCAAAAGAAGAACAGAGACAAAGAAGTCTCAAAGAAGAGCAACAAGGAACTGCTGGTGGATGGAGAAGCCCAGGTGGATGCTCAGAGGCAGGAGCAGCACCCCTCCTAACGACATGGGCTGATAGCAGCAGGATGAGGGGGGGAAGGTTTTGAGCTAAAAGAGCAGAGTTTTAGGTAAGATGTTAGTGGGAAAATGTTTAGTCAGGGCAGAAGGCCTTGGCACTGCTGCCCAGAGCTGTGGTGCCCCATCCCTTGAGGTGCCCAAGGCCATAGGTGAGCCCCAAACAGCCTGAGCTGTTGGGCAGCCTCCCATTAAGGGTTGGGAGGGTCCTTCCAAAAAAACATGCTGTGGTTCTACGATTCTGCGATGGCCGCTTTATAGATCAGGTATCTGAAAAATGTCCCGGGTAGAGGAAACGTTAGCATTCTAAAAGCATGACAGAAATTTGCAGTCTTTCCTCATTTTCTCCTGGCAGAGCAATTCTCTCTATAGTGGTCAACAGCAGCACTCACGGCCAGACCAAAGCGTGCGTGGAGCAGAGAGGTCACAGAGCTGATCCTGCAGGACCCTGCCAAGGTCCAGCAAACCAACTCCAAGTCATGCACACACCAGAGTGTTTTCATTGCTTTCCCGCTCATCATTCCTGCTCTTGCTCTCATCTGTCACAGATGAACATGAGCTTATTTGGCTTCTCCTTTGCAAGTCTCAGAGGATACTGCTCACAGACAAATTAAAACAAGTACAAGTTTCTGAAGCCATTATTTGTCATAATAAAACCCTAAGGCAGCTTACACAAGGGTTTACATAAGCTCTCATCAAAAACACTGATCACCTCAGTTCAGTGTGTCCCATGCTGAGTTACATATCCAAACAGCTCTGCATTTGTAATGCAGACACAGATGTACATTTTCAGCCAAAAAAGCATTTTGACTTTTGCCTGAGAAGAGTAGTCTGGGTCTGTATTTTATGAGTACACTTGAAAGCTTTTCTTCCTCCTTTTTTCATTTGAGCAGAGATTATCTGCAGAGCAGCTGCTCAGCGCCAGGCATTTCTTCCTTATTCTTACTGATCTAACAACAGGCTATATATTAAAAGTTCTTCTCCTGATGAATGTTTTGTGCAAGTAGCTGCTTCTTTCATTATAAGGCTTCTAGAGATTTGGGAGAACAATAAATCTGCTCAATCTGGATGATACCACCACAGCTGTCCATCACACTGCCACAGATGAGACGCCATAAACCTGCTAGAATCCATTAGAAATACATCCTGAACCAGTTAAACACCACCTAGAAGACACCATCAGGACAGTGCGAACGTAAGCAATGCTGTCCTTCTAAGAGAGCTGCCTGGAGTTGGAGACACACAGTACAAGGCTCCACGGTTTGTAAATTGAATGTTAGAACACAAAGTTGGTTCAGTTAACTGTGCTTTCCCATTGTAAGGAACCAAGGGTAGTATTCTCAGAGTGATGACGAGCAAAAGGGAAGACTGAATGGATCTGCAATGATGAAGGCTTATCCCAGGCTGTGCAGTTGTACGGATCTAAAGGGTGCATTTCTGCTATCTGTTTGGCCAGGTGACACGTGGGATTTCTCACCACAGGCCAATACCAGCCCTGGATTTCTGTCCTTTCTGGGTCATTATCCTCCCAGATAAAAATAAATTTGGCTTTCATGTGAAGGAACTCTGTCATTTAAGCAGATAATAGAGCCCACTGACTGCAGCGCCTTTCATAAGAAGTGTTTGTATTACAGTGAGTAGAGCGTGCTGCGACTCTTAGCATATGGAAGCAGATGCTCATAAACACTCACTTGCTTTAGGGTTTGGATCCAGATAGATGTCATAGGTTTCTACCCACGGGAGTTTCCTAAAACTTTTTTTTCTTCCCCAAAAACCTCAAGCTGGCATGCTGACAATTGGCCCTTGAAAGAGTCATTAATTCTTTGCATCCATGCTTCCTTCCTTCCTGTCCTCAGCAAAGTAATTTTAGAATCTATATGTCCTATCACCAGCTTGTATGGCACAGGTCAGGTGCCATGCATGGTCCTCAAAAGGAGGTTACAAGACATGGCTTGCCGTAAGGAGGTTGAATTGCACAGTAAATGACCCCACATCTAAGTCATTCTCTTACATCACACCCCGAAGAAGCCCAAGGTTTTAAAGCTCTTACAGCAGCTTCCCTTCCAGCAGAGCGATGCTCAACAACAGTGGTCACAATGCTGCAATAAACCCCTCAGCCATGGAAAGGAGCGCAGCGCCCTGCATCCACCTCCTGCAGTCACCATGCACCCCGTGAGCTCAGCATCTCTGCCTTGTCTGCTCACTGCTCCCGTAGCCAAGGATGGCTCTCTGAGCTCAGGCTGAGCTGATATGATCCTTCTCTGGAAGCGGATTACAGCCCACTGTATTGCCTCTTACTCAGGAACTAGGTGAAAGAAAATGAGTCTGAAAACAGCTGATATTGTAAAGGGGCCTCAAAGAGGTGAACTTGTCTCAAAAGAAATTCCAGCTCAGACATTATATCAAACTTAGGCCACCAAGGTGCAGCTGCACTTGAATGAGGACAGCATTCAGCGCAGACCTCAAGAGTGAGCTGCATCTCTTAGGGATGACCCTGCAGGAGATCCCTCTTCCGGGGATACACAGATGCTGGGACTCTCTGAGGTTGATACTGCAGCACATTTTATCAGCCTTAAATAAATTTAAAGCACAACTGGAAAAAAAATCATCTTTCCAACAGTTTTTTTTTTTTTTTTTTCTTTACCTCTTCTGCTCTTTTTCTGCAATTATAGGAGATTGAGCTGATGCACCGTGACCAAGTTTCAAACGTTTCAGAAATGACTTCAGGGCAGAATCCTGTGCTTACATAGCAGCTGAAGTCTGGCAGATGACTCACTCCCTCCCAGGGAATCACCTGGTCAGGGCTCTTTTGTTCCTCACTTTAATATTTCTGTCTGTTCTTTGTTGGGGGCGAAGGAGGAGGAAAACAAAAACAAACCCAAAACACTGAACTTCATGGATAAGTTAGAACTCTACACTCTTCAAGAAGGTCAGAAAAACAAATAAACCAAAGGAAACAGAATTTCCTTTTTTGTTTTGTTTTGCATCCAAGAAAAAGAAGGAAAAAACAAAATTCTTTGTTGGGGTTCCAAATCAGCCCTCAGCTTGTAGATGTACTTCCTCATAAGGACAAGTAGCCATTTCTCAGAGCCATCTAACATTCATTGCTAGGAACAGGGGAGGCATCACCAGGAAAAGTGGAAGCTGTTTCTCTTCACGTGTAGCCAGCCAGGCTGGACTGCAGCACTGTGGATGAGGGTCCTCCAAGCAGGTTTGGATACCCCCAGGTTGGGGAGCATTTAAAGTGCAATAACAGCAATAGAGCTAATAATCATGGAACAGAGCAAGTGCCCCCGGTGCCTTGACTGGAACAGGAAAGTTCAACAGGGCGATACACTCACCAGCAGAACCAGCACCATCAGCACAAGTCTGCATAGATACTGCTTGATCTGTGGATTTCGGTGCCTACTTCCTTGGGCTGGGTCAGCCTGGCTTGCCCAGGATCAGACTCAGACATGTTCAAAGGGATGCGCAGGTCAGACGAGGTGCCTCATAGTCAGAGGGGTGCTGAGAGGTTCTCTCCCCATCAGAGACTGCAGTACCTCCATTAGGTTTCTAGCACATCAGATGTTTTTTTCATTGAGATTGAAATGAGTGACCCAGGTCAGAAGCAGAGCCCGGTGAGAGCTCAGCAGTGCCAACCTTCCAATTGTTGCTCCGTGAGGTGAGTTTTGTGCAGGCTGTGTGTGATGAGTTGCTCTGGGATCTTCAGTTGTCATCCAGCAGACAGTTTGAAGATTACCTCTTATTATTCCAGCACATTTCTCTGTCTGGATTACAGTCTCTTTTTAGTGTGAATACAGGAACTGGCCTGCTAGGATGTGTGTGAAAGATAATAATCCTTTCTGATACTTACAGAGTTTAAAACTATTTCTTTGTGCTTGAAAAATGAAGGGATACAATTGAAATTCTGCACAAGAATCCAATTAAATAGAGGAAATAGCGAACGCTGTGTGAATAACTGGGAGTGCTTAGCAATTACTGCGGCGATTTTTCAGTATTCTGAGGCTTAATTCCCTCTGGAAGTTTTTCTGTGAGACCTGGACTTTCTGAAGACAATTTTCTGTGCCAGCAAATCAGCACGGCTGGCACTGCACATCCTTGGCCTTCAACCCTCCCAGACTGGCATCTTCTCTGTACCTCATCAATGGATGGGCAATTTAGAGAGTCAGCAGCTTGCAAACAGGGGATACGCTGAGGTCTTAGAACAGAGCTGATGACACAGTGCAGCAGAGAACCTCTGCAGGAGGCAGGACCTGCAGCTGCCACTGGCGCTGTGCCTCCCGCTGCACACAGCCTGATCAGCCAAAGCAATGCCTGCTTTCTGCATGCATGCTTATTTTCATCATTTACTCAGTCATCCAGGAAACTTTTCAGGACTTCCTAACATGTCGAGTCATTTCTTGCACACCTCACAATCTTAAGTTCTGTTTCAAACTAACATAAAACTCAGTGACCCTAAATACAACATGCATTTCTTTTCCTGTGCAATTACACTAGAAATCAAGATTTAAACAAGCACAAAAAGAGGAAAAGCAAAATAAATACCTTGTCACAGCCTTCTGCAAGTGCTGAGGCTGGCAGCTGGATGGGGTGAGCCAGGGCCAGGCTGAGGTGGTTAAGCCTGACTTGCAGCACATGGATGTTGCAGGAAGGCACCCTTCCCAGAGCGCTCCAGCAGCACCGTGGCTTGAAGACAGGAAGAAGCATTCAGGGAAGAACAGCTATCAAGCAGCTTGTGAACAGCTGATTTCTTTTTAACGTTAATGGCAAACAAAGGCCATTCCTGGTGCTGTTGGAGAGTAGCAGCTCATTGGCAGCACACTGGTAGATGGGCAAAATACCAGCAGGAGAAATCAAGCAGCAAAACCACCTTCTCAGCTTCCCAGGAGAGCAACAGTGGCTGCATCTGCACTTAGTGCTCTAAGAATCATCCCAGCTGCACCTCGTTAGCTCTCTTCCCAGCTGGCCAGATTCGTGCCCGGCTTCTGCTCCTGGTGCTGTTCTGCCTGTTGGTGCTGCTGGAGGGAGGGCTGCCCTCGGAGCCGTTGGTTTGGAGCTTTGGGGACCTCCCTGCACCCTTCCTGGGTGGCTTTTTGCCCTTAGATTTTCCTGTTTTTTGTTTGTTAGTTTTTTGTTTTGGTTTGGTTTGGTTTTTTTATGCCTATTTATGCTTTGATTTCAACTCCAACATAGATTTCAGTCTGTTTTCATGCTGAAATACAAAACAAGTTATTTCTGTGTCTGTTCATTTCACAAATGACTGGCTGGGAGCCCCAAGCAGCATTCCCTCTTCCTCCCCTTCTCTGAGCCCGACTTCTTGAGTTTTTTAAGGAAATAAACTCAAGATGGTTATTGTGTTTGCACGTCTGCGCCCATGCACAAGCAGGTGAGGGTATCTTTTCACTGTCTAAGCATTCCTGTAGAGAAGGATTGCTCCTTGGGGGGCCATAAAGTTAAGTCCTGGAAGTTTAGTGAACAAAAAGCCACCTGCATTGGTAGTTGCTGGAGAGGCTGCTAACAGCTTAGCAGAGGCGAGGGCTGTGCAGATGGAGGGAGGATCTGCCTCTCTGCTTCTGATTCCAAGAGAATTACTCTGATGCTTTTATGAAACGTGGACTTAGCTTTTCAACTGATATTCCAGCAGAGCCTACATTAAAGATTTAGAATGTTAGAGAACTTTTTTTTTTCCTGTTTATGAGTATTTTAAGTTTTTGTCCATACCCAAATGCAGTTACAAAGAGCAGAATTGGCTCCAGGGCAGAGCAAGGGTTGAGGCAACACAACTCCAGTTGTGTTTGTAACCCCAGTTTATCCTTCATAACAGTCAATCAAGCACATCACAAACATCAGTTAATAGACATTTAAAGGGAAAGTCATGCACATAATCTATCCAAACACTCTTTTTAGCAAAGATATTGGCAACAAAAGCATTTGTACCTCAACTTCAGCATGTAGACAGGAAAATCATTTGTTAAACAGGTGGCACAGCTTTATGATTTATTATGACCACGTGATTGTAACACTGCCCCCTCTAAGATGGCTGTGCAGCCTTGTTTATGAACTGCTCGGTATGGAAGTGTGTCACGTGAAGGCTGCATCTGCCAGGGGCACTTATGGATGTGACCAACAGGTTGGGTGCAATGCATGCAGATGGATTTCACTGCAGGGGCTGAAGCTGTAACAGAGCAGTTCTGTCCTGTTATTCACACTGCCTCTCCAGGGTTATGAATTACTGCCTACTGCACAACCTCTTCCTCTGCAGCACATAGAAACCTTCAACAGGCAGTGCTATGGGCAAAATTAGCTGCCAGATTTAAACCCTCATCTGACCAAACATCGTCTGTTTTTCTGAGTCCTCCAGTCCCCATCTTATGGAAAAGAGTCAGCGAGAAGTAGAGGACTGTTTTGCAGCAGAGAATTAGGGAATATGCCTGCATTTGTCTAGCTGAAAACCCCTTGAAATCTACTTTATTCTATTTAAATAGCTGTTAACCTCCTTCAAATTAACCAGTACTTTTTTATCATGCATATTCCTCAGGACCTTTCTGAACTTATGAAATATTCATCCCAAATCTTCTGTGTTGGGGTATGAAACCAACACCTACGCTCAGATTCTGTTGTTCTGCACAAACTCATCAGAATTCACAGACTATGCTGAGATTCAGGCTCACAGTCCTGAATTTGCATTTCCAATTTAAAAAAATACGTATTGCATCACATGCACTTTGTTTCGCACCCCTTCCTTTGAATTTAGGCTCAGTAACTAAACAAAGGCTTACCTGCATGTATGGAATTTAATTGCACTAACTCTGTGCCGATCTACTACACTCACGTGCTACAAATTTGGGAAAGGCTGTATGTTTAGCAGGCAGTAACCTGAGCTCCATTTGCCACTGTCTTTGGAAATCCATATTTTGTTGCTCTTATTGTAACCTTTCTTGCATCTGAATGTGACCTTGGTGCAAACACCATCACAGGTGCTGTGGCAACGACCAGAGGCCAATCTGTGTGAGACCCTTCAGACTCTCCTGGAATGCTGGCAGTGGTAGTAAATAAGCTCAGCACAGACACATAATTTGTAGTGCAATCTGCCATGTTCTGTAATACAGTGAAGGCAGGTAGATGAAAACACACCTGAGCTCAGGCTGCTGCCATGTCTGTCTGGCTGGGACAGAACCCAGGGGTTGTGCTCAAAGAAAGCCCCATCTTACTGTCTGTTACATTACCAGTTTGCTCCAAATACCCCGTTTTCCCTGTTAAAACAGAAAAAAGCACCAAAGGCGTGTTCCCCTGGGTGCACCGCAGTCCTCCGACACAGGAGGTGCAGCTCGGTTACTGCACGAGCCCTCTGCTCCTGCAAGCATTTCAGAAAGCAGCAGCCTTGTCTAAATAAAGACAGCCTTGGCGAAGCACATCGTTCCAGCCGGTGATGGCTGTCAAGGCAGAGCGCGGTCACAGCAAGGCCACAGGGCAGGAACGGGGAGCAAAGAAGCAGAAAAGGCATTTTTGTTGAAATAAACATGAGAGAAAGTGTAGCCCAACAGTGAGAAACACATGTAGCTACCACAGGGAATGCCTCGTTACTGTGAAGGAGTATTTGTTTCCAGGCAGGGTCTTTCTGGCACAGGGGTTTCCAGCCCGTGGCCTTCATGCCCTTTCTGAATCTCCAGTCTAGCTCAGAACAGTCAATACAAACAGAAAGAATGCAAGAACACGTATCCCCTGTATTCACAGTGCTGCTGCATGCAGCGGCCTGTGCGTGTTCACACCCTCACAGGATCTGATTTCCCAAGAAAAATGGTTATGTTAAAGTTGGATTTCAGCTTCAGGAAACCCAGAAGTGGCACAGAGGTGGGCACAGAGGGCCCTC
This sequence comes from Centrocercus urophasianus, assembly GCF_019232065.1. Lineage (NCBI taxonomy): Eukaryota > Metazoa > Chordata > Aves > Galliformes > Phasianidae > Centrocercus > Centrocercus urophasianus. The sequence continues at coordinate 363,787 of NW_024884800.1, read as the reverse complement.
CCTCCCACCCAGCTGCCAGGCTCACAGGCACGGTGCAGCAGCACAGCACTTTCTGTCACAGTGCACATCTCAAAGGATGATAAGGGATAATTCTGGCCCTGCACACAGTTTTCCTTCTGACCCAGCCGTGTGGCTGCACAGCGACTCTAAACTCATTTACTTCTCTATGTCAGTACCTTGGAAAGCAGAAGCCCAGTTTCAGCGCTGTTCAGCACAATCCCTGGGTCAATACAATCCTTACATCAGACATAACTCCAGTTCAAGGCAACTGCACGTTCTGCCTGCGGAACTTATTACGGTTCATTCCGAAAATGGGATTGCCAGGAGGGCTTTCTCCTGAGCCTGTCCCCACAGAGCTGGTAATAAAAGACACCTGGGTGCTTTTTCTTCTCCAGAACAAGGCTTCTGTTGCCCTTTATAAAGTACAGAAAAGTGTAAGCAGAGTGATAGGGGTAGGAATCTATTTTCATTAAGAAATTGGTTGAATCAAGCTTTAATGAGGGTGTGACACATTCTGCTAAATGCTGTTCGCTTCGTGGCTCCTCTGAAAGTCTGTTATGCAACACTCATGTCAATGGTAATAATTCTGTTCATCCCAGAGTCTATGACACAGCCTTGATTTCTCACAGAAGCCACAAATGGCAACCTGATGACAGGAATAACACGCTGGACAATGCAGTGCAGATCAAACAGCCTTTCTTCTCACACCCTGTGCATCATCAAGTTCTTGCTGTATTACAGAGATGCTCAGAAGATGGAACCCTCAAGGGGTTTTGGTTCTTACATGTCTGACCCAGCACTGGTGTTAAAATTATCTCTAAAAAAGCAAGGTCACATCATTCATGCTGCCCTATGAAGATTCAGAGCACGGTCCCATGGGGCGCTGGGGGTTTGTGCAATTAGGGAAGAAAATAGAAGTGTTCCCATCCTTTGGTCAGAGGGGTTTTGTGGCTACTGATCTTAGATGAAAAATGCTAAGTGTTAAGGGAAGTGACGTAAACAAAATCCAGTTTCTAATTTTGTATTGGATTCCCAGTTAGGTTTCTAAAAGGAACAGCGAAAAACATCCAGCCCAAGTTCAGAAACGAACAAAGTGGAATAAAGAGGCAAATACCATAATTTATCTGGGTTGCAGTCCCTGCAAAACAACTACTGAATTCAACAGGATGAGTAAATCATTACAGTTTGGCATTCTGGAACGCTGGCAAAAAATACATAGCAAAGAAGAGTGATTCATCCAAGTAGCTGGAGAAAGGGAGCCATCTAAAGATTCTAAAGCTGCTGACCAACATAAACAGGCTGCAAATTCTGTAGGTAATAGTGCAAATTGGAGAAAAACAGGGAGAGGAAGAGTGATAAGGAGTCACAGTCTGAAAAGTGAATAAAAGTTTGAATGAGGAAAACATATTTGGTAGTTCAAACTGGGAAATAGTCTCTTCTGCTTAATCACAGGCAATAAATCCTGCTGAGAGGATAATGTGTGACATGAATGCAGGCAAGCAGCTTGAGAGAGACTCAGATGGAAAACTGCGTTCTGAATAACGCTGAGCATGCAGGAATTGTCAGATCTGTGGATTGGGCAGGCATTTGACTTGTGAACTCTGAAGAAACCCAGACAAAAATGTTGCGCCCACCGCTTGCTGACGGAGCCCATTGGGCTGCTCTGCACTGCGCTCCTGAGCGCATAACTCAAGAAGGTGACATAACTCAGCAACTACACCCAGATGTTCAAATGCTGCAGACTGAAGCCTCCTGTTCATGAGCTTAATCAGCATGAAAGACTTTACGTAGCGTTACAAAGGCACGAGTAACTTCTTCAAAACAGCTGATGCCACATGCAAGCACTTAAACAGTATAAAATGTCAAGAAGGCAGCAGGTAACAGGAAACTTTGTTCCTTACCGTGTGATTTCCTATGCAATGCCTCCTCTTGAGGGGATTTTGAATCCCAGCATCATTTATTTCTTCTCTTCACAACAACAAAGTTCTGTGGCAGATGAGAGCATTTGCATGAAAAAGATCAGCTGTGCATAGCTTTGCAAATGCGTGAGCAGGATATTGCTCATAATGGCAGAACTTATTCACTATTGGTTGTTAACTATCTTTGAGATCTAATGATGAAAACGTTTACCTGGAAGCCTGGAATATTGCCATGAACTACAACAACATAGGACAAGTTATATTTTTTGCAGTGTAAAAGGACGTGGTAACGTATAGCTTCTCCTTCTGGTGCAAGCAACTGACGTTAGTAAGGAAACCTAAATGGACTGAGGTTGTGGAGCACTGACAAATGCTTGTCAAACTCTGCACACATCCTGAGCACCACCACACCTCCAGTTTGTGTCCTTCCCTTCAGGACAGCCATGTCTCCGCTCTGCACTCCAGCAGAACACACCCAGATCCAAGTGGTCATTTGGATGCTGCGCTGTGGCAGCTGCTGGAGCTGCTGTGCACGTTGTGTTGAGGAACGTGGTTTAGTGAGAGCTGTCGGTGACAGGCAGATGTTGGACTGGACGATCTTGTAGGTCTTGCCCAACCCTGGTGATTTTGTGCTTCTATGATTCTGTGACCAGGCACAGGGGATGTGTGGTGTCCCTTCAAGCACTGATCAAGGAGCCCTGCGCTCTGCAGGCAGCACAATGGAGGCACCTAGGCACACTGCAACAGGAGGAGCTCAGCTGGATCAGTTGAGCAGCCTGCATGGAAATGTGGAGTTAAATGTCCAGTGTGGGTCTACCAACTGCCAGCCAAGTTTCCAGGTAGACAGAAGGTGAATTTGGGGCCAGCATTTGGGAAAACTGATGCTGACAAAAGAAAGGAAGATGTCTGACTAAGGAATTCAGCCTGGAGTAAGATTTCTTTTGTGAAGAACTCTGTATTTGCAAGCCCAGTGCACATAGATTGCGTGCAGCTGTGGACAGCAGCTGAAGCATATGTCTACCTCCTGCCTGAACAAAAGTCATGGTTTTGGGCAGCACTTACTCTGGCAAGCAGGTATAGAAAGCTGGCGTGACTGTAGCTGGGTGACATAGACACAAACCAGAATTCACAGCTAATTGCTAGCGTAGATTTTCCCTTTGTCCTTATTATTTTGCTTTTAAACAGACATAATAAATGCTGTCCATTACTTAGATTTATTCTGACGAGTCCAAACTTCCCCACTTCACCCTTTAATTATTTTCTGGCATATGCTTTTGTCCTTCGTTCTGAAGTGCTTACAACAAATGAAGCTCTTGAAGCAGTTGCAGCAGTGTGGTGCATCTGTTAACCTATACATCTTTCTGTTCTCTGTTGTTCTTTTGCTTTTCAGACATGCAGCCTTTGTACCTCATTTTCAAAGACCTGAGAACATCAGTATTGAGCAGTTTGCGTTCTGCATCAGATATCTTATGAAATGTCTGCTGTGAACTCTGATGTTAGTAGCAGTGACATTCTTGTGCCATACGGCAAGGACTCAGAGCCGTGTGCTGCTAATTTGTTGTCATCTTGACTTCAGTATCTGAGCATGAATAGAAGGCACGTGCTCATATCTGATGTAGATTTGGGGACAAACCAAAATACAGGATACTTTTCGTTCCCCGTATGTGCAGTCAAACGCTGTTACAGGCTGTCCTCAGAGGCGGTGGATCTTCATCCTTGGAGACAGCCACCACACACCCAGGCACAGCTGGGCAGCCTGCTGTAGCTGCTCCTGCCTTCACACAGGGGATCTGGACTAAGGAATCTCCATGGGCTCCTTCCAGTATCAACCTTTCTGTGTCTCTACCCCATGTCCTCGCTTGTGAAATACTAATAAATGCTGCATGTGTTGCTTTATGTATTACTTCCATCTGTAGAAAATATCCATTACTTCTTGTGCTCTAGTAGCAATTAAGAATCTATATTTACAACTTTTTCTTTTTTTAAAAAAGCATGCTGTGGTTTTTGGATGGAAAATAGCAGAAAAATTCAAATGATTTGTCTTCCAGCTGCCTGAATCATTAATGAATCTGTCCACCAGATGATGTCACCTGCATGTACACAAGCAATTGCAAAAGAAATTCAAGACTTCGGAAGAAATTCTTCACCATGAGGGCAACGAGGCACCGGCACAGGATGGTCAGAGCAGTGTGGGTGCTTCCTTGCTGGGCTGGGTGGATCTTTGGGCAACGTGGGGAGGGGTCTGGAGCTCAGGTCTCATGAGGAGCAACTGAGGGAGCTGGGATTGTTCAGTCTGGAGAAGTCTGGAGAAGGCTCAGGGGAGACCTTCCAGCTCTCTATAACCGCCTGAGGGGAGGCTGTGGTGAGGTGGGATTGTTCTCTTCTCCCATGTGCGTTAAGATGGGATGAGAGGGAAAGGCATCAAGAGCCTCCCAGGGGAAGTTCAGGTTGGATGTTGGGAAAATTTTCTTATCTGAAAGAGTGGCCAGGCACAAAATTGAGCTCTGGTTTTCCTGAGAGAGACCTCAAAGAGTCTCAGGTTGTGACTGCTCTCAATAATGCTCAGATGGTGCTGGGCAAGTCTTCAAATCTTTGCAGGAACGGCAAATCACAGCCAAAATTCTGAGGAACTGCAAGGTAGCAGCACACTGCCTAATTAGGTTCCAAGCACTCAACAGAGCTAAGATTTCTAATGCATTTCCTCCACAGTCTGCCAGAGCCACACTGCTCGGTCCAGCTGCAAAGCAGGGGGAATAATCCACGACTCTTAAACACATGAAGGAAAATACTGTATTGTTCTGTGATTGCTGTTCTCAACATACAGGGCCTTGAGCTAGTCTCCAGTCATTTGCTCCTAGCTGACAGTGTACATAAGCACTCAAAGGTGCACCTGGAGAGTCCTGTATACAGTCAAGCTGAAAAAGGCTCTGATTTGTGAAGGAAAGCAACCAGCAGCACAAAGAGCTCACTGGAATACCAGAGAGGACGTGAAAAACAGCCAGCTAACCTTTGCTGGTTTCTTGAAAAAGATGGCGTTAATAGCATGAGAATGTCTGACTGAAAACAAAAGCAAAAGTTACTTGATGGCCAGAGCCGAGTCTTTCCAGTGTATGCAAAGGACAATAAAATGAAACATCAGGAAAATATCACATCTCACAATCATGCTGTAATAACACCAGACTTCCTCAATAATGCTGATGAACGCTCTCAGTACACTAAAAAGCAAACAGGGAAAAAAAAAAAGCTCGTATGAATATAAATAACACAAAGCAGGAAGCAATTAGGAATGATATCAACAATTTAGCATTTTTCAGCAAGAACGATAAAATAGTTCTCAAACTTCTACTGGCTAAACATGCTTTATGTGATTTGAGGAAACGGGGACCCGGGAAGCCTTGCTGTGTCAACAGAGTGAAAGAGTGACATAATGGCAAAGGTGGGAAAGGCCCTTTCATCCCCCATGTAGGATATAATTAAGTTGGCATAAAGCAGAAATAAAGTAGCTGTGAATCAAAGTTCTACTCTTCTGCAGGGGTTATCAAGTACTGCGTGTTCTGATAAACCATTGCTACTTTCTCCTTGGTAACACGACTTTTTCAGGACAATGTCAATATTTAAGAAGTGAATGTGAGCACTGAGGCAAGAAGTTGTAAGCAAAAATTCCAGATGAGTCAGTGATGTATTTTAGAATGCTGCAAACCCAGAGTGCGCTGAGAAACGATGCTGTGCCAGTGCTATCCTTGGGATCTATAGGAATTTTGGGAAACAAATTAGAAAAAGAGAAAGAAAAAGGAATGTTAGTACACTCTGTGAGCAGCGAAGGCCTTAAGAATTGCTTCTTCAGTCTTAACAGTGGAAACTGTAGGCATGCATTTATCCCACTTCAAGGCAAAGATACCAACGTCTGTTAACTCAGCCATTGCCCAGGATAAATAAAAGCCAGGGTGCTCTCCTGCTTCACATCTGCTGAAATGGCCACAGGGTGACACGAGGAGGCACAGCACAACACCTCAGTGTGGGACCCCGTGAGGATGGCAGTGCTGCAGCACAAGGCCATGCAGGGGTGAGGAGGGGCCGCCTTAGGCTGCAGCTCCCCAGCTTCTGGAAATGAGAGCACACCTCTGACTCGGTGACGGCTGTGGAAATCATGGACATACGTGGAGAATATGCTTTACTCACTCGTCTTCACCGCTGCCAAGGACGAGGAAGCTCTGCTTTACAGATTTGCAGGAAGGCTACCTTGTTACCAACTACATGGCATCATTTAAGTCAGTTCTGTTATGCTAATAAAGCACAAAGAAATGACAGCTCCTGGTATTCTCAGCCTTTCCTTCTTTTATGATTTGCAACTTTCAATTTACACCAGTTGCCAAAAATGATTTTGTTGATGCTCCTAACTTTACTATCTGTCCCAGGCCATCAATTCACACTGCCTTCGTCTCACTGCTGCTCTTTGCATTCTTATCCATTAAGTGATGGGGCAAGTTTCAAGATCAAAAAGCAAATAAATGTTTAAGAATGTCTGCACAGAATTAACATCTCCCTAATCTTCTACCTTTATCTGTATTTATTTGTTACTTTCACGGCTGGAACGAGCCTAAACATAAACAAAACTTTCTCTGCTGCCCATCCAAATGGACGAGACTGAAGACTTCAAGGAAATGGGCTGAAATGGCTAAAGAAAACCCTCCGTTTGAACACCCAGCTGCTGCTCGGCCTTTCCAACATTCTCTCTTATACAGTGAGAGGGTGGAATCGTAATCTTCTTTTAGTGGGAGTGACTGAAATGCCCAGCAGCCGTTTAGATCACATTGTGAAGTTCACTTCTCTGAATAAACAGATGAACGGATGGCTTTGTGAGCCCTTTGCATTTCCAAACTCCCTACTTCTGCTTTCCTACCTAAGTGCAGTACTAGGTAGCCCACTCTGGACAAAGTGCATCAAGGCAAGAGTTCTTGAAAGATACGGACAAATGAATTCTAAAAAACGGATGAAAATGATTTCAGTGTTCCAGATAATGAAATATTTGGGGAAAAAATGGTTTACTTATATAATTTTGTTTTGAGAATGACTAATACATCATTTCTATTGGCTCCAATACACTCTGGCACAAATTAACACACAAGATAAGGGAAACTTGTGTTTTTCCTGAGGCTCCTAGCTCAAGACTGTGTGGTTTACAATCCTCTGTGTCTTTCTGTGCATTAATGACCTTTGTCTGTGGTTGGCTGCCCAACCATGCTGGCCTCAGAAAGGAGAGTTTTGTTGTGCAGAATTTTCTTCTAACAAGAAGTCTGTGTCACCTGGGTCATCACGGCCCTCTGAATCTCCGTGGGTAGTCACCATAGTCAATCTTTAGTGAACAGGACGGCACAAGATAAATTACATCAAAGTGATTCAACTTTTACCAAAATAAAAACGTGCAAAGGAATATTTCAATATCCAATCATCACAATTTTCTATGTTTGTCTCTGCGAGCTGCTGCTGTGCTACTACATAATCAGCACGCTCATTAACGCTCTTTTACAGCAACCAAAATCTATTGGATGGGCTCGGCCTTTCAGCTCACAGTTCTGCACAATCCACTGCAAGACCTGCAAACGTCCGACCACTGCGGTGCAGTCCTGCCTCTAACAAGGGAACGGTCACTGCTCAAAAAGCAGTTCTCGCATTTTTGTCTCTTCCATAGCCTCCCTATCTCTGCCACAACCAAGGCACTGCCATCTAACCTGATCTGAAAGCGGGCACAGTTTCACTCAGTAATTCCTGCTATGAAGAATATTAAGAGGGCTGCTTCAAAAGTAATGCCTCCTATTTTACAGCGTTGGTCAGAGTTGGATGGAGGTGGAGTGGTACCAGGGGTTGGACATTCCTGCCAGGATTCATTCAGTGCTGTGACAGAGGGCGGCACAGGGACAGAATGGTGCCTCACATGGGAACGCAAATGGAGCAAAGGGCGGAACTGAGCTCCTCTGTGAGAAATAATGCACACCCACGGACACCCACTGAACTCACTGAGCGTTGATGGAGCCCTGGGTGCGGCTGCTGGCACAGCGAGGCGCTGGGTGCTGCGTCTCCGCGGTGGCGACAGCGATGTGGAAGACAAGAGGCTGTGGATGGCCATGCAGATATTTATGAGCACAGCATGCAGGGTCTTGTTCGTTGCTGGTGGAAATGCACAGATAACGGTGGCGACCATGTTGAAAAATAGTGTTTGATAGCCGAGAACTTGCTCTATCAAAGTGCGTTATTGTGCTCGTTTATTCCAGCTTCCATGGGAATAAATAGGATCTGTTGCTTAGTGCCTTGGCGCGCACATATACTATCAGCAAGGTCAGTAACTGCTCATGGACTTAGCATGTTTTTATAGAAGCTCCCAGTCCTGATTCCTTTTGTCTGCAGTGCTGAAAAGCTGACTGCTTCTCTCCATAGCCCGTTCCAATGGAGAGCACCCCACTACTAAAAAACCACATCATGTTCCTGAAGTGCATTCTTCCAGCTTGAGTTTTCAGCCTTTACATTGTGTTATGCCTCTAGCAGGCATTAATAATTGCACAGCATGTTCTTTCCAGGAATGTCTCCAGTGATACGTCTCTATGATAAGTATTTCATTTGTTTCAGACAAAAATCATGGAGAATATTAATACTTCTTCAGATCCAATTCTCACTGTGCAACAAGTTCAGTGCTCCACGCTGCGCTCATTACAAAGCTGTGAGCCGGAGCTTAGCATCAGCTGTGCCTTAACACCTGTCTGTTACACACAGACACTGATTTCTGTGCGTCCACGCTGGTGGACACAAGTGCCACACTGCTGGCATTGTTGCATTCAGGAAGTTATCCTTTAACAGATCTAATCTAACAAGTCTAATCCACCCAGATCCTCTTCCAGCTTGGCTCCCCGTGCAACACATTCACCAGCTTCTGTTCATGCTTTTGTGGGAAGAAGTAAGGCTGCATCTGGAAAGCTATCAAAGAGCTTGACAAAAACCTGCATACATGGGGTGTAGGATGCTGGAGGAAAGAAGGAATAAGCATCTCCTCATTCTCCTCTTACATGTCTCACACTGCATTTTTATATTTCTGCATTCTCATCTTTGTAACAAAACGTATTACATCGAATCTGTGTGTGCCAATAGGACAAGCACTGTATAGCTTACTCTGCAGCTCTGTTGTTTACTTCTTTCAGACCAGACTGCTTGGGCTTTGACCTTCAACCTCATCAGCCAGCTGCTGAGCCCTAAATTGCTGTGCTGGGGTCAACACTACCAGCTGTCAGCTACAAGACTCTCTTTTTCAGGGTGAACCTTCTCTCTGCATCCCATGCATAAGCATGCAAGGCACCACACTTACAGATGTGAATACAGTCGCAGTAAAAAGTCAGCACGTCAGAGCACTCAGCTTCCCAGCACACCCAGAAGGCTGTGTGACAACCCAGAAGGGAGAACTGCTGTTTTCCCCTCCACACTCCTCTCTCCATTGCTGCTGAATGGGCAGTTCTTGCAGTATTTGCAGGTGGCACAAGGGCTTTCTGCAGTGGTAGAAAAGTAGATGATGATGGTAAAGAGAGACTAATGTTTGGGTTTGGTTTTTGTTTTGTTTTTTTTTTGTGGTACTTGCCATGTTGATATAACATGAGGATCAAAACTGCATGTTCTTCTTGGAAAAAAAAAAAAGCAAGGATACAGATGAAAGCCCTTGGGACAGCAGCATCAGGGACAAACATTCGTGTTTCTACAGATAGCCCACAGTGTACTTAACAGAAGAGAAACTCTGGGTTGGTTTCTGAAACAAATGAGGCTCAACTACTTGATGCCTTTCAAAAGGGGAGAAGTCCTTGCTTCAGGACTTTCCAGCGTAGAACAGAAGCACAGATGTGTGGAACAAGTTGACAGGAACCAAAGATAGAGATACCTCAAGTCACTGCATACGGTTCTGTTTTTGGTGTTTTGTTGTTGTTGCTGCTGTATCATAAGATCCTATTCAGAAATTTATCAAACATCACTGTATAAAGTAATAGAGTCTGGTTTCTTTCCCTCCTCCTCTCTACTCCTACTGGAAGAGGAGCAAAGTACGTTTATACACAAAGAGCTTTCTTTTATTCCTCACACTACCAGGTTTAAATGTAAATCAAACACCTCTAACCCATGTGGCAGTTTGCATTCTGAATGGAGCTCTGGTCTCCTTTAGGCTTTTCATTTTCCTGCCATCCTAATATTCTTTCTTTGCACCCGCTCCAGTTCGATTTTTAATTAGTAAATTTAATTGTAAGATAAACACATTGGAACAATGGCACAAGACAGGGCTGTGACACCATTCAGTTGCATTCATAATCCAGCTTCTCATGCAAGTTGTTATTTCTCAACTACCTGACAGAAACTCTCACATACGACATAGGAAACCACACCTCAGCAATGCAGTGAAGCAGCACCTGGGGAAATGATCCCCCAGAGCAGAAACAAAGTGACAGCAACACCAAATTAACAACATCCATCTATTTCCTCCTCCTCAGCTTCTTGTACCAGAATTATTGGTACCCAGCAGACCTCACACGAACAAACCTATCTGGTCTGTAGGCTGTAACACTGCCTTCTGCTGAGGTCACAGTGCCAGGTGATAACTTTGATCAGCAAACCACTGCAGACTTCATTCATTTATTAATGTGCTTCCCTCATACTAGGCATAGTTCTGCAACCAAAGGTCATCCAACTAAAGCAATTTGGCCAGTGCCCAGCGCAGCAACATTGACCACAGTTCAGCCGTGTTGATGCTAAAAGTTTCTTAGCCTTTGGTAAGTTAGCCTTACCAAAGTTTTTAATCATCATGACTATCACTTGGATTTCCGGCTATGTTACTTTTTAAATCAGCTTTTGGAATGGAATGGATCTCTGCCTACAGAGTTAAGCAGATGCCTGTTACACGCTTACTGACTTTGATCTTTGTCAGTGGAACAAGCACACTCTCCATTCTGTGTTGTTTTTGTTGTTGCTTTTATTATCAGCTAATTATTTAACCTCAGATCTATTGGAAAACCAGTGGGCGATGGCAGACTACCTGAGTAGTGCAGCTGCATTGGGAGGCAGATCCACCTCAGTATTTAAACAACGTCATGCAATAGGACTGTAGGACTGCAACCATCCGTGTCATGATGTAAGAACTGAGTGAGTTTCTTTTCTTCTTTCCCTTTTTCCCAGTCCTACTTCCACCTTTAAAGCAGCGCTCTTTTACTTATGTCCATTCTTACATTACAAATCTACTCCCACTGTGGGATCAGAGTCCCATTTCTTCCTTGAAAGGAAATACGAAGTTGCTGCCTTCTACCCTGTTTTGCACTGCAGGCAGCTCAGCAGGGGTCAGTTTCCTCAGACTCCTTCCCCAGGTTTCAGTGCACTGCGCATGGCCAAAGTTTCACATTCCCTACTGATACACCTCAGTCTTCACCGAACCTTCTCTTCCTTCTTGTACAATTCTGGCAGCACTAATATCTAGGCACCAAACAAACCTGAAAGTGTGAATTCTTAGGCCATCTCTAAGAGAATTTGCAGAGTAAAGCCCAAATTATTATTTCTTTTATTACCTTACTTGTCCTTTTAGGTAGGGGAAAAAAAAAAAAAAAGAAGAAGAGTCCTTCCCTGCTCTGCTGGGATAAGAAGTTTTACCTGCCATGTAAATCACAGCATCATCTCCCCACCCCCATCCCTTCTTTTGGATAAATACCTCCACCATTCAAAAGCAAGATAGGGGAAATACATAAAATACTGATGAAAGAGTCAACATGATCTCAAGCTGCACGCTTTCCAAAATCTAACAACAAATTGATACATGTCATTCTGACAGTTACAGAATGGGGAGATGCTCTTTAACCTAATTAAAGCCACGCTGAGTCTACAGCAGAGATGTATGCAATCCGTTACCTAATCCTTAATCAACACACAGCAACTCAGCCATTATCAGAAACAGATTTGTGCACAAGAAGTGATCGCATCCAAGCAAGTCAGCTGTGTCAGAATGAAGCTGAAGGAATGAATTCTGTGGAGATATTCACTGATTATGGACTTCTCTTCTGAAAGAAAATTTACCTGTTTGGTTCCATCCACCACCACAGAGTGGAATAGCCTATTGCCACACTGAGGATAGAATGGGAGTTAATCACAGAATCCAGAGCTAAACTCAGAACTGTTGGTACTTGAATTCCATTTGGCTCTGGCAAGTCCTGCACTGCCCTGCATGGAATTTCATTTCGAAATTATTATTTTTTCCGCGGTTACTCAAGAAGTGAGACAGAACTTCTTCACACAGAGAACTAAACTCTGGATGTGGTTCTTTTTAAATAGACATGTTATAGGAAAAATCAAGCTGTTTCTATTTGGTAGTGCTTCAATTACCCCTCTGTCAGCACAGTTAATATCTTTGCTCATAAATTCATGCGTGGACTAATGAGAGAAAAGCAGCACAGGCTGCACAGCAAGAGCACAAGACACCTGGTGACTGAAGAGTGAGGAAAAGACACAGTGGTTTTGGCTGAGGTTTCCTTAAAATACCTCAGCTGTCCTATTTCTGCTGTGTCTGAAAATCGCATTCATGAGCCCAAGAGGTCCCTGACAGCTTAGCTGGAAACTGCTCGGCTTTCATTGCCATTCATGGAGTTTGTCAATAATGACTTAGCACACACCTCACCGCGAGGCTTACAGGAATGGGTTCACACTCCTTACCAAGTGCCCTACAGAGCACCAGACCCCCAGGGAAGAGTGCCACAGTGATAGAAGATAAGGAACAGCATCGCAGAAAACAAGGCTAGGAAGGGTCTCGGCAACCAGAGAACCCTGTTTACGGCAGAGTTAATCACAGCTAACTGCTCCTGACAGACACACACCCAACCTTTCCTTAAACACAGGCCGTAATCGATACTCCACCGCCTTCCCAGGCAATCCATTCTAATGATTTCCTCGTTCTTCGCCGGTATTTTACTTACTGTTTCACTTTTAATCAATCTTCATGCAGTTTAAACACATCATTTCTTGCCCTACACAGCATGAACTCAACAAACAAAATATTCCCTCCCGTACAAAAGCATTTTACATGTTCTGGCTGAGGAGTTCTGTCTTTATAGGTTATGAAGACAGGTTCCAGGATCTCTGATCACGTGGCAGATGCCTACGACACGCTACTGAATTTTTTGCCATACTGCCTGCAGTCTCTCCAGGCTGCTGATTGCAGAGTAGTCCCAACCAGATGTTTTGCCTGAGGATTTACCAAAACTTAGCTGAGCCACAAGATTACTTCACCTGTTCTGTGGGCAGTATTCCTCATTAAACATCATATTGTCAGTATCAAACAGTAGGTCTCTATTTTGTACTGGGCTTGTGCACCAATATAACTCTCCATCTGCCCCTGGCCAACCATTCATTTCCCATCTCAGATCTCAGCACATCATTCCTCCTCCCATGCTCTGTTTTTCCCTTTATGTCATCTCTGTGCTGCATCCTACAGCTTTCCAATCATTCTTCCTATTTGTCAAGAGCATTAAGAACTCTAATAATGCCTTTTACTGTCTGCCAGGCTTTCCAGTTTCTGCACCTGCAGTTTTAATACATTTCTCATTTCATCCCACAGCACATTAAAGGACACATTGAACACAGCCAAGCCAAGAAACTGAATTCCCATCTGAAACATTTCACCAAAAATATTGATAAAAGTTTCCACGGAACCGGTTCCAAAGACTTCTGGGCCTGATGATTTCCTGTCTTGCTTATGACCATATCATCATAACTCACTTTCAGCACATCACGTCTATTTAGCACACCATGACAGGAAATCCAACAGTTTTGATGTGACTGACTTTGAGCACCTTCATGTCAGCCGTGTTCTCTTCATCTTCCAGTGCTCCCACTCCCTCTCCACTCTTTCTGTATTTAAATACAGCAAAGCCTTCATGGAACTGTGGGTGATACTACAAAACTCTCAAAAATCAGAGCAAAACGTAGAACCAAATTACAGCCAAGAAGATTACAGGGTTGGAGGGAATGCTTTTTTTTTTTTTTAAATCGTTGTTGCTGTGCCTGTTTCAAATTAGAAGGAACCGTTTTCAGGAAGCGTGGTGTCAGCTGAGCAAACAGCACAGATCTACTGCAGCTAGAGAGAAGAGCAGGCAGGAGCGCACTGCAGAATGGGGCACGGTGGATTCGTTCTGTCTGATCGCCGCACACAAAACTTTGACGTGCCAAACTCCTACCTTGTACCAACATCAGGAATGTACTCTGACTGCTGATGAACCCAGAACTTCGTCATGCACAAAGGCACACCACCAGGCAGTGTTGTAACCATGGTTCGACTTTTGGAGCTCTCAGATTCTTACTTAACCATGAAATATGATCTCTTTGAAATGCTGTTTTGTTTCTACAGTATTTGTACATCGTCCAAAAACTAAAGAAATGTTTGTTTGCAGACGAGGGCAGCGACCATTTATGGACATTCTCCTGGCCTCGCTGTGTTAGCTGGAGCTGGTCAGATCTGCTTTCCCAGCTCAGCACTGAAGCACTGCATAACCCAACATGTCGTGTTCAGGGAACAGCATTTGTGTGACCCCATCTGCCAACAGAGCTGTGGAACTCCTAGCTTGTGAGTGAGGCTGAGCAGCTGGGATAGTGCTGACTTCAGGCAGCGCTGCTGCTTGCAAAATTCTGGCATTTCTGTAGCCTTTCAGGACAGGTCACAGAGGAAACAATGCCACCACTTACACTACAATAGCAGAAGGTAAGAAGGTACAATTTCAGCTTTCTGCTCTCAGGAAACATCTACAAAAACAAGATATCACAAAAGCTCATTTCGTCGCTAGAATCTGCAGTGGCGATTCTGTCATCAGAAATGAAAGATGAAGCAGAGAGAGACAAAGCCTAGGTCTGAATCCTACATAAACCTCAAGAAGTGCTGCATAATTGGAGGGGCCCCTTCTCACCACAGAGAGACGTGCAACTCCTTCAGCCAGGGCAGCACCCTGGGCTCTGTGGGCCAGCCAGCAAACAGAGCATGGAGTGCAGAAGCTCACAGTCCTCCAACAACCCCTGCCAAACCACAGCAGATATCTACATGCTTCTCATGGAGAGGCAAAAGGGATGGTAAACCTTGGAAAAAAAGCTGAAATCCAGATCATTTTCAGATGACACTTCATAATATTTGTAGATCTACAGGAAAGTTCTGTGGCTCAGGTGCACAGCGCACAGCTTGCTGGCAGTGCCCCACCCTCAGCTCTGTGCTGGGTGTCCTGGGAATGCCACACTCCATCTGAACATCACTTTGGGTGCCACAGTAAGAAGGAAGCCCACACCCAGCAGAGTTACATCAGCAGTGGACGTGCACCAGTAAGTGCCACTACAAGTAAAGGTCCAGATTGTTGCAGGTGGGTATTATGGCTATGTGCTGTCTCTGCTTTTTCCTTCTGGGAGCAATGAGCAAAGCATTTGTGCAGGTAATGCCACCTTCCTGCTTTTGTTCTGGAATGGCAACTGACTGCATTTTACGCATGAAATATGGAGCACAAATATTGTTCCATTGAGGGGAAAACATTATGGTTGTAGAGAATTCAAAAAATAAGTGGAGATTAAACGGCCAGTAAGTCTCAAGTGTTGGTTTTAATAGCACTACATCACAAATGTTCTTGCATACTGATGCACTGTCTTTCACCACAGATTCTAAGTTCAGACTGTGGGACTGCTCAAGAGTAACAGAGCAGGAGGCCAGAATTCTGAAAGACCTGAGAGAATTGTGCAGAAGAACTGAAGGAAAAAAATAAAGTAAAGCTTTAGGACTATTTGTTCCACTGTTAGCAAATGGAGAAACCTCAGAGGAGGGCATAGGTACAACTCCGAACTGAAATGTGGGATGTTAGGACTAGAGAATATCTGTCAGAAGAGGAGCTCTGCATTGCATCTGGATGTTCCCACACGATCAGTATAAAGCCTTTGCTGATGGTCTTAGCGTCATTCAAGTTCAATCTGTGCTGTTTATCCTGGCCTCACACATTTATTCACAGCCTCCATGTCCCTATGCCTGCTTATCCCTGTGCTGCAGTGACTCACGGCCGATGCTCAGCATCAGTGACACAAAGGGCTGCACTCAGTGCCCTCCTGACGAGCACCGAACACCCAGAGCACCGTGAGGAGGAACAGCTCACCACGGGGTGGAGGGGAATGGGACAAACACCTGCTGCTGGGGGCAGTGCTGCAGCACAAGGGCTCCTTGGCTGTGGCCCCCAAACACCTGCGTGAGCTCTGCCAGCCCCAGCCATAAGAGAACACGCCTGTCCTGCATTGCACAGGGCAGGGATCACTCGGTCAGCCAGGCATAACTGCCAGGCATTGCAAACACAAATGGAAACCATTCCTCCCTCAGCTGCAGAGAAGCCCATTTCTGCCTCCCCATCATGGGAATCCATTTTACACAAGGCGGAGCAGAAATTGCAACCGTTTCATCAGAACTGCCATCAGACACAAACCCCAGTGCAACAGGAGCAGCAATATTGTAACAGCTCGGGCTGCTGTCCCAGCCCACGGGGCTGCAAGCCCTGCGGATCGCCCAATACAGAGCAGCAAGTGCCCAGATAGACTTCATTATAACAGCATTTCAGCCAGATTAATGCAAAATACAAGTGTTCTTGCAAGGACATGCTGCTGTATGCTGGCAAACTTCCCCGTTGTCTTCTCCGGGGTGCAGCAGCACTGAGACGGAGGTTCAACAAAACCTCAGAATGATTTCACTTTCCTGAAAGAATAAATCCTGGAAGGCACTGCTGGATTGTCACCTCCTGTCGAAAGCTGCTGAAGAAAATGGATCTGAGCTGCTTTACTGAATGCACCCATCTGATCAAAGCAGCACAGTGCGGGCAAAAAGGAAACTCCTGCCTGCAGAGCTTGCTTCTGGTTTAAAATCAGCCCCCAATCCATTTGTTAACAGCAACAGTGAGATTTCCGTCTCTCAGGAGGCCACATGGTCCCACTGCCATTGTTTCACTCCTTCGATACAGAGAGGTGGGAGCTGCTGTGCAGCTGTATTCACTGCCCATCAAAGACGTTCAGAGCTCTTCTCTTGCCAGGATTTTCATTCCTCCTTCATCGTCCTCCTCCCATCCTCGCTGCTATGATTCAGCTTCAAACTGCTTGGGAGCCACCAACGCACCACCAAGGAGTGACAGCCAGGCTGCAGTCCAGGCTCCAGGTGCAAGGAGAGCTCCCGGGCTGCAGGCATGCACTGCACAGAGCACAGCATCCTCACCATGCAGGCCCTCCAGGAGGGTGCTGCTGGAGCAGGCACAGCCTGCCTCTGCCAGCTCCTCAGGAGGTCTCACAGCCTCCCATCAGCCCCTTCCTGCACAGATGTCTTCTTTCCAGGATGGAAAAATGCCATTCTGAGAGGCTAAGATGCCTTTGCCGAGGTGCTGGTGCCTGGTTTCATTGTTAGCACACGGTTTCCTGGCTTGCTCATACTTCTGAGTTTTCCTTCAGTGTCAGTGGAGAGTTCACCTTCTAGTTTTGCTTTAATTTG
Organism: Centrocercus urophasianus; assembly: GCF_019232065.1. Taxonomy (NCBI): domain Eukaryota; kingdom Metazoa; phylum Chordata; class Aves; order Galliformes; family Phasianidae; genus Centrocercus; species Centrocercus urophasianus. The sequence continues at coordinate 346,333 of NW_024884800.1, read as the reverse complement.
ATTTCCTTGGTGTCCTTTCCCAAAGGTTTGGGATTCCTGCCCAGCACACAGATCTGTTGCATTTGCCATGGTCCTACACTAATGCCTTAGCACAATTAATAGCACAGACCTACAGAACTGTCCTCCTCATGAGCTGTATTTCTGCCTCTTTCCTCCCCTGTGCCGATGGGTGTGCTGGCACAGCACTGAAGGAACAATGCAGTTCAGGTTAGGACAACCAAAGCACACCAGTGGGGTCTCAGCACAAATCTTCCACCTCTCTAAAAAGCTCCTCTTCTACCTCAAACAGCATTCAGTGATGACTTTTAGAAGCCAGCACAGGACGCTGGAATTAAGGAATTGCATACAGCTTCTCACCTTTGTTTTGCAGAACTTCCTCTGCCTCCCATGGGCCCAAACCACCTCCAGGTGGCTCCCAGGGGTCACTGCAGAACACTGCAGCATTTATTGCTGTCCTGCTCAGCTCCATGAAATTGTCTGCAGCCCTTCTGCTGCTGCTGGAGGGGAGCGCTTCGAACTCCAGGTTCAAATCCATTGCATACATGTGTGTGCAGTGCCACTGGAAGGCCTAGCAGAGAAAAATAATTGTTTACTTGTTAGAGTTTGTGGTATTTGAGATCAATACAAAGGCTTCAGCTGTAGGTTTAAAAAAAAAAAAAAAAAAAATGGCAGTTCCACATTCCATTTCCTTGACTGCTTTGTCACATGTTGGAATTTACTTGGAAACTAGAGAAGCAAATCAGCAAGGAAGCCCTCCTGCTTTTCTCTTTTTTTGGTCCAGTTCTTCTCTTTCCTACTTAATTGTAACACAACCTTCTGTTAACATCTTCTCTTCTATGACTGACATCTAACTGATTTAATCTGAAATGGAAAACCAGAAAGGGAGCATTAGAGTCATAGAATCATAGATTCTGATTCTCCTTTTCTGGTTCTAATTTCTACTGGTTGTACATTTCAGTTTCATTCTGTTGTAGCCTACAGTCTGAAGTCAGGCTGTTACCCATGACTTACATGCATTGCCCACTTACAATCCAGCTACAGAGCATGACAAAGATCAGTTTTTGGAAATAAGCGATTATTTCACTTTGCTATTTCCCCAGTCTCACAGGAGTGTGAGAGGTGTTCTCCTCTGAGTGATAAGCCATCCTGCACACAACTCTCTACAATGGTGGAAATCCCGATTTAAATCTGCTTACATTTGGAAAGAGCCATTATACCAAAAAATAGTAATTATGGTAACAGCCATGCTTGGGATGCCGGTGACCAAAGCTCCCAATAAAGCTAATGAAAGAGCTGGCAGCCGCTCACCTCAGCTGAAGGGAAGATATTCTTATACATCTCTATGTAACAACAGCATGAATAAATAAAATAAAAATAAAAAGGCATTGCCAAAGATTAAATGCTGCTCTGCGTGCCCTGAGCAAGAGCAAACCGCGGTGAAATCAGACGCAGTCAGAGGAAGCCGGCTGCCCACACTGTGTGGTGTTGCAGCTTTGGCTTTCTGTTGGAAGCAATTGGAGAGCCTGAGAGTTCACTGGACACCTGATGTGAGGAGAGAACAGAAATGGCTCTTCAGGCCAAGGAGCTGGCTGGAAAAGCGCACTTGGAATCTTCTATCTCTTGCTGCCCTTCACAGTGTTTACAGAAGCCGAACTTTTAGCACCTGTAAGCAGGAAGGAATGAGCTGAGGAAAGATTTGACTTCCATCATCATTTTTCACCTCTTAACAGAAAGAATTCTGTAAGCCTTCAAGTATTGCCAGGGACCAAGAGGCAGCGCTGTCTGATAGCAAGCTGTCTTCTGAGCACCACCACCTGATTTCTTCACTGGTGTTCATTCCACACTCCCAAAATCCTGATATGCACCGGTGCCAAACCCACCCACGTTATCAAGTTCTTTTCTCTTTTTCCATGCCCTTGGTTCCCTTCCATTCTCCTAATCATGGCCCTGGCAGCTGCACTTGAGGCAGCTGGGAGCTGACACAGCCAACAAGCCAAGCAGAATAGATGCACCTGAGCTCACACCACATCCTCCCCTTCCTGACAATATTGCTTGAGGTCTCTCTCATCATCACCGCTGATTGCACAAAACTCTGCTGTTCAGCCACACCTGAGTGAAAGGAAGAGTGGTTGGAAAGGGACGGGGAGACTTACTAAATAGGAGTGAGAAGAGAGAAGCAATATAATTCAACAGAACCCTTTTAGGGAACCAGGTTAAGAGATGTTGACAGACAGCAGCTGTTACATTCTAAGCAAAGTAATGCTGGCATTTAGCAAATCAAAAACAAACACGATGCTCTGAAACATCAAGAGACAACAGCTAAAAAATGTCCCTTACTCAAATATTTGAGAAGAGCACTGTGGAGTTACGGAGTATTTCTGCTGGGCTGCAGCCACCCAGCACTACGAGCTGAGCATCGTGGGTTAATGACAACTCTTCGGGGGCTGGCAGCACTGCATGAGTGCAAACCCAACTGAAATCTGAGTTCCACGTTCCCCTCTCCTTACAGCAACCATTGCCTTTTCCTGCTGAACATTTAGCTCATCTTTCTGTACAAAACAACTTGTGATGTTGAGCAAGAATACGCTTTGGACTTTTTATTAGCATCTAATTGCTACCAGAACATGACCTTGCTTGGCTGGCTTGTTCCTTTCTGAATGGGGCTAATTATGTAACTGCAGCCCCGGGGACTTCTCTCTAGCTGTAGGATACCAAGATAACTAAACGAAATCTGGGGAATGGTAAGTAAATGGAAACAAAAGGATAACCAACGTTTCTGTGTTGTTTGTTTGCGTTTTGTTTTTAATTAGATCTGAGGTAAGACTCATCACCTACTGAAAGGCCAGAGGAGGATATTTTAGAGTTTGATACCTCATCAGTGCCAGCCTGTGCATAGCAAGAAGAAATACGGGTACAATATTTACTGTCTGTAGAGTTTTAATGAGCAAATAGAGAAGCATAGCATCTTTGCCTTCTATGTCTGAGAGAGCAATTCCAACGGCGACTAATTGTTAGCAGAAACAAATAGCTGCTATTATTCAAAATAACTTTGTGAAGTACAAGATGTGCAATTTCCATGCAGGCAGACTTTTTTTGTTTCAAAATGTTACTGTCAGACGTGTCTTCATAGCAAGCCTTGACTCAGTATTTCTGTATTCGAGACTAATTGATTTCTGGAGGAAGAAGTGAAACAGAAAACTGCTGTAGAACCAATCTGTTATGCACTCACCAGGAAGCCAATACATCCTTGTTTTATCATTCAAATAAGGAATTTTCTCAGCAAGAGGAAAGATTTTTTTTCCCCCCCAGGTATTTAAATGGTGGAAACAAACCAGCTCACCCAGTGCCCTTAAGCAGGGCTGAGTGCTGGATTAGGTCCCCCAGTTCATTAAGTGCCCTCGAACATCAACACGGAGAGAAAGTCAGACAAAGGCTGCAGAGCCACCAAAGCTGGAAGTGGAACCTCTCTGACTCAGCTTTACGGCATGCCCAGACAGGCCAGTCTTACTTTGGCGGTAAGGACAAGTCTATGAATCCTCCCCCTCCTCTGCATTTCTTTTTTGTTTTTGTTTTTCTCCTCTGATACGCAGAGCTTGGATTAGCACTTCAGTCACACAGCAACTGTCTTCAAGAGAAAGGAGTTCCCTCAACTAAGCTTTCTAGACAACTTCTGCAGCCAAGTGATGTCCTGCAAAACAAAGCTGTCAGAGGCAGTGCAGGAAAGGGCTGCAGCCTGCCAGGCACCGACACTGCGCCCAGCTCTGCTTTGCCCTCTCTCTGGGGTGACCCTGTGAGAATCAAGTGTTGTTTCTGCATTAGAATTGTATAATATTTTTATTTTATGATCTCCGCTATCATAGTTCTTTTTAGGAGTCCTTCTACTTAACTTGGGGAAGATCTCTGATAAGTTTACATCAGTTATCATATAGACGAACCTTCCCAGGAACGCACACTCTGTATATAGGTGTATAGATTTCTATTTTGTCATATATACTGCAAGAATATCCTGCACGAGGGCAAACCAGAGAACAAGCCATGGCATGCCCGAGGAAGCGCCTGACATTGGGAAGGCTTGGCATCATCCCCCAGTGCTCTTTGTTTAACGATACTTCAAAGAAAATCACCATATCAATAGGACAAGGAGAGCACCGAGACAGCTAGGAAACAACAGGATGACTGCTGACTGACACCAGATAAATAAATGAACAAGTAAATAGCAAATGTAAACCTTCTGATAAGACTGTGAACTTGGAATACCCAGCCACTGGGGAAACAGGGGAGAGGAAAGGCAAGGGGGAGAAAACAGGGTCTAAAGGCTGTCATGTCGTGTCCATAGGCGCTCCTACTTGCGGGTCGCCCGCCATTGCAATCGCGAATAAACTCTGCTTTTATCAGAGATACCGTCCTGACAAAATCACTTGGATTATTTCCAACAACCCCTTCCTTCCCCAATCTGCTCACTGCTGCCTCTCAGACCTAGCTGCTGCTTTATGGCCACTGGAAGCTCTGAGTACTCAGTGCCTCTGAACAGCCAGGGCTGAGATCTTAGCTGCACTGAGGAATCGCTGGGTCAAAGGTAAAGGTACAGCTCCAGTCTTTTTGATCAGTGAAACAGCCAAGCTGGCATGAGCCCCAGCACAGGGCGTGACGTGGGATCTGGAGTTCAGTCTATTGTGAGCTTCTAATGTGGCATGTGGGCACGTATGAGTTGCCTCCATGCTTTGATCATCTCTGCTTATTGGAAAACAAGATCATCTGATACTGCCCTGTGAAATTCTTGGAACCACAGATATTGAGCTCTTTAGTAAAGGGTCAGCAAGGTTAACGTGTAATCTTTGGCCAGCAGAATTTATCTTCAGTAGGAGAATCTCACAAGTTCCAAGTCCCTTACAGTCATTAGAGATACACACTCATTTTCTGGCAAGTGCAAGAGTGCTCCTCTGACTTTGCTCCGGCATCTCATATCGTGATGAAAAGCACAGCGACAGCAGAGCACCAAAATCCCAGACTGCAGCAAGTGAGGACTTCCTCAAATGCAACAGCTGCGGGCACAGAAACAGAGAGATGAAGCTGCTTACCTTCAGAAAGCCCCAGGTAGAGAGAGGTCTCAGCAAAACACCCTCATCTCTGCTGACAACCCTTAAATGAGGTCTGTGCAGGGGTGGATCCTGGCTCCATCCCTTCCATCACTCAGTGCATTGCTTGCACCTGAGCTCCCCTGGGCTGGCCCTGCCTTCCCACCAGGTGCTCCATCACTGCCTCAGGTCATGACTCAGCATTTCTGCTACACATCTGCTCATTGCTGTACCCTACAGTAAAGTAAGGAGTGTAACACGCTATAGCTGTTTTTTGAGAATGCTTTGGGACAGAAGTATGCATTGAAAAACATGGAAACGATTTTGGAAATGAGCTGATACACTGCAGGTGTATTTAACCACATCAGCTGTCAGAATGCATGTCTAAAGCAACACACTTTGGAAGTGTTTAGTAGTACAGCAGGGAAGTCACAGGATCAGTGTGCTCCAGGAATACCCCCAGTGATTTTGGAAGTACACCACAACAATTAACACCTCTGAAATAGCACTGTTTGTAAATGGCATCATGCAGTGCGGACCTTTTGTTCACAGCAGACAGCTCGGTTGCAGTTTCAGCCTCTTAAATGAATCATTCCAGTACTGAGACAGCTATTATTAGGATGCTGTGCACTGGAAAAAAGTTTTGTCTCGCAGCACTTACGCAATGCTGCCCTATATATCCCTCCCCACCCTCGCATGCTGATAGCACACAGCCCAGCTCAGTGGCTGGGAGGTCTGTGTCCTGTGTTCCACTCTGCTGGAGGCTGAGCAGGGGGGATGTTTGGAGGTACTGCCAGTTCTGCCTTCTTTTAATTGCAGGAAGTATCTCTTCATTATGGTTTTCGCTTTGTGGTTTTGTACTGTTCCTGCATTACTGCCTTTATCAGCCACTGCCATCGGAACAACTCATGTAGGTGTTAATTCATCCTGTGGTGAAAGTGAAACGCTTTGCCTTGTGCTGCCTCCACCACGTATCTCCCACTGCGCTGCTGCCAGGCTCACTGTGATGCGCCCCTCTGAAGGGGAGCTCTGGGAATCTGTCTGTGAGCAGAGGAGAGCATGGGGCTGCTCACTGCCAGCAGCACGATTCCCAGTTTCCAATGGGCTTCCAGGGATTCCTCTGAGGGAAATGCATCTCTGGGTGCTGCTTCCTTGGCTTGCCCAGTTTGTGACACTTGGAGACACGATTCAAATCTTACAGAGCATGAAGCGAGAGGTATTCACAGAGCAGTACCTGTCGTCTTTCATCAGTACATTTCCAAGAACTCTCAGCTGCTATCACACTGTCAGGTGTCCGCTCCTATCTGCAAGCCTGCCAGTCTTGTATTATGGGGCACCACATTTGTCCAACTGAAATGGCAGAAAGAATTATTAATGTCAGACATAACACAGTGTCCCAGTTTGGACTATCTAGATAAGCCATGTGTTGTATATGGGGGTGTGGAAAATCACACCTGGGGGCTGTGGACAGACAGACATCAAAGGTGAATCCAAACCCTGAGGTTGGGATGAGGGAGTCAGAGACTGGAGGGATCCATGGGTGCTCCTGGCCAGGGGGCAAAGCGGAGCACTGGCAAAATGAGAAAGGCATGACATGAGGAGCTGCAGTGGGATTTCCTCTTGTAACATCAGTGGGGAAGACCATGGGGATGGATCATAACCTGATCAGATTTTCTAATACTTATCTGCCTGATTTGTTCTAAATTTTCACTTTCTCTGCCTCAATAAGCAAATATGCCTCTAACTGAATAGCGGGTCAAGTTCTGTTTGTCAATTTAATTTATTTTGGATACAACCTGTAGATTAAAATCTCCAAGCAAAGAGTGGCAAGAGGAAAAATGGGCTGAATATGGAAGTAAGTGATCTGAATACATAGTTGGCAATCTGGGTTTGGAGCATCCCTTGTAAAACCTGCCACTCGTTGCCATTTGACCTTGTCTGCATGAGGCACACTGCACACCACCAGCCACACACTCCCCTGTTTTGTGGGCCAGGTCTGACCACAGGAGGCCTTCTTATACTACAAGCAGCTCAGCTCCTCTGCTACGTTAATTTAATGTCCTTTATGTCAGTAATGCTTCGTGCTTTGGTGTATTTTTTACTCTGACTGTTGCCAGTATTGTCTATGGATTGGAAGGGATAAGAGAAAGAAAAAAAAAAAACAAAAAACAAAGAATAGGAAAAGTCAAGTCTAGGTGATGTTTTGTATCCATCATAGTTAGTTCTACACAATAGAGCAAAGAAAAATCTAGCTTGGTCCTCTATGGAAAGGAGCATTGCTTACACTTAACAGAGATTCTGCTGCCACTTGAAAGTGGAACTTCGGCCTATTCTTTATACTGATTTAGACGGCCAGACATTACAAGCAGTTTCTTATTTTGAAAACAATTGCACTTTTTTTTTTTTTTTTTTCCAGAGAAAATAATAGGAGCAAAAAGGAGCTTGGAACACAAATGCAGGCACAGCTGACAGCGCCACATCAATATGTGTGCATTGTCAGTATATCTGCTGAGGAAATGGAGAAGGAAAAGAGGTGCAGCTGGAGGCACACAGCAGTGCTTGTCTTCAGAGGGTTTATCATAAACACAGGTGACCTTTTCTAATTGGCCAAGTGAATGCAGTCAGAAATCAGTGTTACTTTCCTTGTCTAACTGCTGCTGTAGTGCAGATGCTGCTATTGCCGGGATAAATTGGCAGAAGGGCTCAGGGGACAGGCCTCCCCTGCTGCTCTGCTGCTGCGCACGGCTGACAGTCACCCTTCCGGAGGGCGACGCTCCATTTCAGTTGTTGCTCAGCACAGCGCTCTGCTCCCATTGCTGCCTGCAGAGGGCTGTGCTGGCAGCGCCTCACCGCCGGGTGGGACACGCGGTGGGCATGAGGTGCTGCCTGGCAATGCCCTTGGTGTGCAGCGGTTCTTTGCAGAAGGCAGGGAGCTTTTCGTTATGCAACAACGTATTTGCAACAATGACAAAGTTGTTTTTCCTATGAGAAAATCAGTCGCGGGATGGGGAGGTGGAAGAAAGAGTGCCATTTAAAATGGCATTAGGAGACAATCATTCTTTGTATTTTATGTTGGCAGCCGGAGAATTGCTGTGATAAATTCCACAAGTGGATGGAGATTAGTTACTGGTTGTACAAGCACAGTGATTTGTTTCCTCTTCCATTTAATAGATTATACTCTGCTTTCCACACATTTCCTGGTGTGATGGGCAGGATGGAGTGGAAGTGTTGTAGGATGCCAACACTTACGAGCTTCCAGGAAAAAAAAAAATTGTTCCTGATTCATAATTGCACATATTATTTTTACCATTTTGCAGTGAGACAGAAGATGACTTTAAACATAGAAGTTATTATTTGTGTTTTCAAAACAAAAATGCAAAGAGGCACGTACACCATTTGAGCACACAGCAGGTCCCTGCTGCTTGGTCCTACAGGTCAAATCATGCTGGGAAGCCTCGAGCTGAAGTTGAGCTGTGCTCAGAGGACTGCAGCAGCTGCTGGAGGTGCCCACTGCCTCCGAGCTGCCCATGTACTTTGTGGCCCCACCGCCCATCTGCTTCCAGCAGGCAGAAAAATGAGCCGTGTCTCTAAGGCAGGAGGGAGAGTTCCCCATCAGGAGGGCAAAGCTCCTTTTAGCTGTATTTATTGCCTCTCTTTAGGTTCACTTCAGAGCCAGGAACGTTGCATGTGAGTGAGCAGCTACAAAGGAGAGCTTCAATTAAGAACTGAACTCATAAATCCATGGCAGTTTGTTTTCACCACAGCTGAAAGGCTCAAATGGTTTGATTTGATATTTGTCTCTAAAAGATTAACAGAGTCGAGGGCACAAATGACTGTAATGAATGACATGATGGATTCATCCATTGTTTTCTCCTAGGGTCGGAGCTGTGCCAGCTGGCCAGGAAAGGACACCTTCTCTGTATGGTCAGCAATGAGCACACAGACCTGGCCCCAAGGGTGCCATTCAATGCCCCTACATCTGCTCTGCACTGCACCCAGCTCAGCATTGCAGCATGGCAGCTCTGTCCACCCTGCAGCACCAGCCAGCAAGCACAAGCGCCATGGAGGCCTTCCTGGCAGCCGTCCTCCTGTCTGCACGCTGCATGCTCATGCACAGAGCTCCTCCTCTCACCCCTCTGCTCCTCAGGTGTCTCCTGATGCAGCTCCCACCCAACCCCAGGTCCTTCCACCCTGTCTGTGGGGCTCTGCTTTGCTGTGTGCTGTCCCTATGCTCTGGGGAATCTTTGATACCGTGGCTGTGCACGGATGTATTTCATCCTCTGGGGAAAAGAGAGAATGTGGGAAAGATGAAGTCTGCAGTTAAGTAAGCAAAAAAGGAGTTGTGTCAAAAACGCCCAAATTCAAGCTAGAAAGAGGAGAGGCTGGAGGTGGAAGGGGAAGAAGATCATCCAGTTTGCATCCATCTCCCAAATGAAGAAGAGTGTAGGAAGGAACAAACTGCAAAAGAAATTGCCTAGATTCCTAAGCAGTGCTCCTGGGAGCATCGAGAGCGTGGAGCAAGGAGAACTTCATCTGATTCACCCAGTGCTTACAGCTGCAAACATCCCATCCTCCAAAGCAGAGCTGTGCTCTGCATGCTGAGAGGAGACACAGCCCAGGCCCTCCTCAAACAGCATCCTGTCAGCATCCCAGCGCTGCAGCTGCAGCCCCACCAGTAGCAGACACCCTGGCAGGCAGCCTGCCCTGTGTTTGTGGCCATTGTGTTGTGAAAATGACCTGGAATCCTCTCGTGGACACAGCTCCTGGTTTATACTGCAGTAGGAAAGTCATCATCGCTGCCAGAAAAGACAAAAGACCATCAAACAATAGCCATGAATGAGGGCTATAAATGTGAGATGGGTGGTAGATAACTGCAGGTTCTTCCTCATGCAGAAAATATCCAGCCTGGGAAGCAGGCCGTGTTGTTGCATGTTGGATGGGATGTGGAAGTTGGGTCCAGTCAATGAGAGGGTATCTCTGCTCATAACCATCCACCAGCTGCAGGCATCTTGCAGATCTTTATCTCAAGTCTGGGAACCTACCAGTGGTGTGCTAGTCCACAGCAAGGCAAGGATTGTCCCTCACTGTTCTCAGGGCTCTCCATCCACACCACCCCTCTGTGTGCTGCTGGTCTCATCGGGCCGCCACTGCCCACCACTCCAAAAAGGTTGCCAAAATCCTGGTACAGAGCTCAGACTGCTTCGAGTGCTGTGGCTGCTCCTTGGACACTGCTCTTTCCAATATTCATCTGTTAAATGCTGAAATGTTGCTTGTTTATCAGATGCAATTATTGCCAGGTAGTTAAGAACAGTTGGTTCATATTAATGCCCACAAGCTCACTTTAGACAGCGGGTTGCTACTGCCATTGCTGAGTTTCTGCTTAACTGTTTATTCTGGGCTGCCAGCTTTGGCATCTGATGTATGCGACAACAAACACATTTGAGGTTGGATTCTGTTCACCAGCAAATGGACGGCGTGTTCCTGAAGTCAGCAGAGTTACACACATCCACACAGATGGAGTCAGATGGGCCCAGTGGCAAAGCGAAACCCTTCCCTGCAGAAAGCTTAAGCTCTTCTCTCTGCTGCAAGCATACTGGAGGCGTCCCTGCCTATAGGGGCTGGGTTGGAACAAAATGTTTGTGGATGGATTTGGGAGCAAACAGAGCGTTCACAGAAGAGAATTCCATCAGAGCTTAACAGGTAAATGTGCTCTGCTTTAATCTCCTTCCCTCGTCCCCACGCCTGGTTACAGAATCAGGGTACTGTGCTAGATTGTGGCCCTGGAATCTCGTTCTGATATTCTCAGGTAATTGCCTTTCTGGACTCTTTCCCTCCATTATTAAACCAAATCCTTGTCTTTACCTGCAAAGTGTACATAATTCTGGTCACCTGCATGCAGTCCATTTTGTCACGCTCATGTCACCCTGTCCTCCTGTCCATGCCAGTGCTCTCTGCCTCACCCTGTGCTGCTCGGGTTTTCACACAGGCAGCCTCACGCAGTCCCTCCCAGAGCCCCAGTGCATGGCTAAGGCTCCCTGAGTGCCTGTGCCACCTTCACCTGGCCTGGGGGAGTCTTGAGCTATGATGGTGAGTCGCTGGGAGCAAACACTGCAGTACCCAGGTGTCCTTTTCGAACAAGAGAGCAACAACTGTCTTGTAGGCACGTAATTCCTACCTTCTCCAATACATAGTTCATGAGGATTTTGCAACAGTAATGTGCTTGCTTCCTGACAGCATCATGGGACTTCCAGATGGATTATCAATGACTCTGGTCCTGCCGAAGAAAGCTGCTGAAGTACAGCCTCGTGTCCTCCAAATGCTGCAGGGAAAGTTGTGTGACCAAAATGCTGTCAGCTCTGGTTTTACTTTTAATAGTGCTGAAAGAACTGTTGGCCAGAAATGGATGCCATGAAAAACATTAGGGGTTATGCAGAGCTGTTTTCACTCTGCTAGTGAAGAAAAGAATTTTCCAGCCATATGTTCAAGGCTCTGAGTCCCATCAGATTTCCCTTAAAATGTTGGAAGGGTGTGAAGCTGAGGAATGAGAAGCTGTGGTGCATTGCCCCAAACAGCCAGCGAGGGGCCAGCCGCCTTCGGGCTGATAAGCTCCCCACGTGGTCAGGGTCGTTCCTCCCTGCTGGAACACATCAGCCAGTCGATAGTCAGCTTTGCAGTTATTTCCTTCTGAAAAACACACAAAGCATCCAGGCAGATGTTCCAACTCAGCTGCTGGTTATGGTTTTTCCCTCTGAAATTAGAAGGCATCATAGTTCTCATAGCTCCCATCGATCTGGGATGTGTCCTGGGGTGCTGACCTGAGCTGCACTGACTGGAGAAGCACCTTCACAAACAAACCAACCCCCAAAAAACAACGGAACCCGAACAAAAACAGCTACACAAACAAAGCAAAACAAACAGACACAGAAACTGCCCGACCCTGCAGTAGTGTTTGCTGGGGGCAGCCGCGGCTCTGACTTCTGCCCTTCCCCTTTCTCTCAGTGCTCTGCGCCGCAGCGCTGTGTGCATCCCCACAGATCAGCTCTTCTTCCCCTGCTGGCAGTGCCCCGCAGCACAGCCGCCCTCTGCTCCCTCTGCCTGCAGCTCACGCGGCTGCTGGCTCTGCCTTTCTGTCAGGTCAGACGACGGGCGGTGTGAGGGCGGCATCCCGGGAAGCAGCAAAGTCAGATGCCTGTTTCCACACGGCTCTGCCTGAATCAAATGCTCCTAATGAGAGAAATTTCTTTTTGCTTCCCAGGAGCCAATCATCGGTGAAATGTAGATATTTGCTTTTCTTCCTCAATGTGAAAACAGTAAAATCAATATACAAACCAAAGTTCATTTTATTACGAGCCAGAACAAATGTGGCAGGCAGAAAACACAAGAACTGGTTGAAAGTGCAGTAAATTTTGCTCTGTCATTTCTTTTAAAGGCCTCCAGAATCCTCTCAATGTTGTGCCTATTTCCAATGCCCAGGCACTGCAGGTCCTCGTGATGCTCGCAATCAGCAGAGCTCTGTGTGCACTGAAGTCCCCCTCACACAGTGCTCTGTCAGAATACTGGCAGAATCCTTGAGAGCTGCATTGCCCAGGGGGTCCTGAAGGAACTGAAGGCAGTTTTCAGGAACACATGGGTGTTTCTGGGACACAGATCTGTGGACAAACACCACAATTCCTAATGGACACTGGCGGTGGGGAGCCGGAATGCTGTGGACAAACTCTTCCAAGATAGCTTCAGAAACGTCTGCCCTTCTTCTCAGCTCTCATTTCCAGGAAAAAGGATCTAACTGAATTGTTCTCATCCCTTTTTGGACCGTGAACCAACATCAGCAGTGGCACGAGTTCATCGTGCTCAGGTTTCCAGCGTTCTGGTGCAGCACAGTGCAGCCCTGGTCCTGCAGGGCTGCACCCACAGCCCCCTCACACTGCAGCCTCTCTGTGCCATGCAGCTGCTTGTCGCACACGGTCAGATTTTCAGCTGCTGCAAATGCACGAATTAGCAAGGAAGGCTGGAGCTGCTGCACAGAGCTACGGCAGGCCGTGAGATGAACAGAGGCTGGGCGAGAGGAGCCAGGTGTGAACGAGCTGAGACGGTGGGCTGTTTGGAGATGGTCAATATATTGCACTTTGGAACGGGTGATTAGGATTCCCATGAGAAACAGACTGAGCTGTGGAAGTGCTGAGGGCCTCTATTTCTGTGCTTTTAAATCAACACTTTTTTTTTTTTTGCTGTCTTCTTTGTTCTGTTATTTCATCTTTGTCACCCGCAATGGGGCTATTGACACCGTTTGGGATTCCTCTTACAAGAATAGGAGAGCAAGAATGTAGATATGTGCAGGAGGGCTGCACATATCCAGCTCCCATGGAAGTGAAGAAGGGTTCCATACACAGACCAAGAGAACCTTGAAACAGCAGTTCCAGTTTCTGGGTTTCAATGTGTTTTTGTGTACCATTTCTTCTCAGATAGATCTGTCACAGTCAGTAATTCAGCTCCTGCAGGGCTGCTCATTGACAGTGTTGCAAACAAAAGGAGCTCAAAACTTTCTGGTGCAAAAGACGCTCTCAGGTTTGTGCTGGATGGCTGCTTACAAACAGCAGTGCATCAGGCACTCCTCTTTTTCCTTCTAGCATTTCTAGCCTTTGAGTCCCTCTGTTAACAACAGATGGGGTCCCAGGGAAGCCAGCATCTGCAGGTCTGTGTCCCATTGTCAGCTCTGCCCATCCCCGGCTGCCCCTTCTGCACATGAGGAGTTCATCTGCACAGCATTCCCCCATTATAGACAGGCTGCTCCACTTCATCGTGCAACCGCACAGACACACAGCCAGAGAGAAAGAGGTACGCAGAAACGGGAAGGGAAAGGGAAAGGAAGGGGAAAAAAAAAAGGCAAAGCGAAATTCAACCCGCGCCAGTGGCCGCGCGGCCGCCCTCAGCCAGGCCGGGAAAGGAGCGCGGCCTCCCGGCGCGGCGCTGCGGGTCGGGGCTCCTCCAGAAGGCGGTGAGCGCCCTCTGCTGGCAGCGCGGCTCTCTGCAGCCCGCAGCGGTGTCGGAGCTGCGCCTTCCTTCGGCAGCGAGAAAGTCCCGACTGTCGGAGCCCTGCCGAGAACTGAGGCAAAAGCTGATCCGACCGCCCCGAGGTGCTTGCGGGCCCCTCTGTCCTGCCCGTGCCTGCCTGTGAGCGTGCACCCTCGCACCTTCCAGAGTGCACGGCCGTGATTCAGCCTCACGGGATGCAATGAAAAAACTCACGCGTAGAAGGTTACGGCAGGCTGACAGCAGGAGAGGCTGTGCGGTTCCTCTGAGAGCAGCCCAGATGGATCTGGGGGCACAGCTCTCTCTTGGGGTGCCGCAGGCTCTCGGGCAGCCGATCTCAGCTATTGTAGAGTCCTGCAGGCTGTGCCCCCTGCCCTGTTGCAAGCAGGGCCTGCAGCCACCGCATGCCAGGCAGCGGCTGAGAGGGATGCCTGAGAGCAGCGGAAGCCTCTCCTGTCTGGAGAAAGCATACTCTGCCTCCTGACCTGAGCCTGCAGCAGCACAAGTCAGCATCCTAGAGACACCAGATGCCTTCTGAACACCTTCACAAATGTGTCAGCAGCACATCCTGACAGGCACAGGAGAGTCACAGCATGCATGAGGTGACCATATGGAAAACCCAATTCATTTAGTGGCCATGGAGAAAAGAAACCGTTCTCACTGAGTGAGGCAGAGAGACTCAGCAAACGTGGTGTGACCAGGCAGGAGAGTGAGCCGTGCCTCGTTGTCCTGAGCTCTGTAAGTAGGGAGGACACCAAATCAAAGGATGTGTAATTCACAAATTGTAGAATTGTTTGAGTTGAAAAGGTTAAATGCTGTCTAGCCCAACTGTCCTGCAATGAACAGGGACACCCACAGCTACACCAGGTGCTGAGAGCCCCACACAGCCGGACTGTGGGCGCTTCCAAGGATGGGGCTTTCATTGCCTCTCTGGGCAACCTGTGCCAATGCCTCACCATCTTTATTGTAAAAAAATTCTTCCTTATGTTCAATTTAAATTAACTCAAAACTCCGCTGCTCAGCTATAGCTTAGGCAATTACAGGATATTTTTGATAGAAATTAGTAGTTCTCATGCCAAAGCAGCTTCTCTCACCAGGTAAGCAACAAAGGTGCTCTGAAAAGGTGGCCGTGACCATGGAACTGGAACAAACACTGGAGAAACGTCAGCCTGATGGGGAGGAGACTTCAGCTGAACAACGGTGAGTTCCTCTGAGCACGGGGCATTTCCCTCACAGCACCTCCTCCAGTCTCACGTGGGCTCCAGGTGCATCAGAGTGCGTGCAAAGAGGGGAATTCTGCACTGCTCCCATCGCATTTCATGACCCGGATAAAAGACAGTTTTCTGATGTTTGAGGCAGGGATGGGCAGAGTGCGGGTCTGACATGCAGGGAATGTGGGAGGTGTCCCACTGGCCGTACCGCTGCGATCGGTTCACTGCTCCACACGCCAAGTGCGCGACCAGCCCATCTCAGCGGGGAGCCTCTGCGTCTGCGTGCAGGCGGGCGGTTATGTTTGGGCCTGGAGCTGGGGGCCCTCTAGCGTTGTGAATCCTCCAGCGTGCCAGAAGAGCTTGTAAAACAGATCCCCCTCTTCAGAATTCCTGCTCCTGGTAACTTCTAATACCGTACTGCTGTTCTTTATGCTTTGCACTCATAACTTACGAAGGCGATGTGACCCTGAGCGAATCATAAGGTAATTACGGTCATGACACAAAATGCTTCAAGACGTTTCTGTTAGATGATGCAAAAGCCCGAAAGGCCTCTGCCTGCCCACCCCCGCAGCGTGTGGGGTGCCCTACACCCAGCCCAGCCAACCCGAACAGCAGACACCCGGACAGTGCTGTGCTCTGGGGACAGCCTTGCCGCCGCTGAGCGCTGTGTGGGGCTGAGCTGCCCCCGGGGCACCGCCACCGCTCTGAGTCTTCGGAGACACGTGGGACAGCCCCAGCGCCCGCATGAAGTGCCCCCAGCCCTCCTCCAGCACTGCACCCTCCCAGCAGCAGCACCACCACAAACCCCACAGTACATGGGGACACTGACTGCCAGGGGTACTCTGTTCCCATTGCCCACCCCTGTTCTGTGCTGGATTCACGCCACCCTTGTTCTGTGCTGGATGCACTATCTGTAGATCCTTCATTTTGAGTCAGTCTGCAGAAAATAATGCCACAGATGACTTCTGCTGATGGCTTTTCTCCGTGAAACAACTTCTATCAGCTTCCCAAAGTGCTGGAGCTGACGTTAATTTGCTGGACAGTCCCAAAAGCCACAGTGCTGCTTGTGGAACAAGGAGCAGCACTGCTGGTTGCATCAGGCGCAGTGATGTCACCCCCGGCCCCTGCAGAACGATCTGGGTGAGCTGTCTTCCCCCACAGAGATTGCATCACTGAGCAGCCCAAGCTGCGAGCAGTCAGATTCAGCAGCAGGGCAGCTTGGCTGATCTCATACCAAATCCGTTCGGTTATCCCAACCTGACCATCTGCCTTCTCCACCGCACAGTGGCAGTGGGGAGTTTCTGGGACCTACCCTAAGCATTTGTTGGAGAGGGAATGCCTGAACTTCAGAGAAGAGAGAGAAACAGAAAGAATGCCTCCAAAATACTAGGTTTAAACCTAATAGTGTTCAAACACACATCCTTGCGCAGAACCATCGCCAAAAGCTGCTACCCGGGCCCCTCCATGAGCAGCAGTAACGCCGTCTGCCCTCGGCCGTCCGAATCTAGGGACGACGGTGTGGTTCTGCAGCGAGTTCGGCAGATCAGGGCTTCACAGCCGAGGACGTCGGAGGCAGAGGGTACAGAACGCACAGCGCCAATGTCAGCGCTGCCGGGAGAATAAACTGAATAAACTGACCCCGCACGAGGCTGAGGGGTTCTGCGGCTCCACGGGGAGACGCCGTGATGGAGTGAGAACACGGCACGCCGCCGCGGTGCTTCCAGACAGCAGCCCCGGGCCGCCCCAGGCAGTCCGACCGCGAATCACGCTCGGTGCGCCGGCGGGGGCTCCACGAAAAGCGGCCCCAGCAGAGCAGTCACAGAGCCCCAAGCGCCCCGCAAAACGCCGCACGGACCGGCCGAGTCCTGTCGTGTCCCGCACCCGCCCACAGCGGAGCCCGCAAGGCGGACACGAACGGAGCCGCCGCCCCGCAACCCCGCTGCCCGCGGCGCCTTCTGCCCTGCTGGGATGGTGCGGGGCGGTGCGGGCTGCGGGCGGTGCCGTGCACGGGCCGCGGATTTACATAGCACCGCCGCATTCCCGCAGCGGCCGCCAATGGGAGGCGGCGGGGCGGGGCGGGGCGGGCGCTCTGCGGTGCCCGGGGCGTTCTTCGCTTTGCTCCACGCGGCGCGGAGAGTTCTGCCCACGGAGCGCGCGGAGTTCGGCGCGTCCTGCCCGGCGCGTCCTGCCCGCAGCTCCGCCAGCGGAGGCTGCACCGCACCGCACGCCCTGCCCTCCTCTGCCCGCCTCTGCCCGCACCGGACACAGGTGAGGCGCGGGGTCCACGCGCTCTCCCTCCCACCCGCGGCGGTTCTCATCGTCCCACTGTGCCGTTGCCGCCGGTGTCGGCGCCGCGCGGGCGCCGCTGCGGACGCGAGACCGAACGGCGGGAGCTGCGGGCGGATCGCGCCGCCGCGTGGGAGGGAGCGACAGAGAAGTGAGAGCGGTGGCCCCGCGCGTGGGCCGCAGCAGGCTCCGTTAAGTTCCGAGCGCGGGGTGACCGTGCGGGAGGACGGAGGTCGGAGCCGAGGGTGCGGCCGCCGCTGCGAGCCGGCAGTGCCGCCGCGGGCCGGGAGCCCTTCGCCGAGACGTGCCCGGGCATATCCCTGCGCGCTGCCGCCTTCCTGCGGCGGGGGGCGCCGGCGGGGACCGAGCTTTGTGTGCCGCGGCCGGATCGGGGTCGGGCGGCGGCGGTGCGCGTGGGCCGGGGGCGCGCCGGGGCTCGGCCTGACCGCAGCGGGGGAGGAGGGGAGCAGCGCCGCGAGTGGGTGTGAGTGACGGTGTGATGGTATGACGGTGTGATGGTGTGACGGTGTGACGGTGTGATGGTATGACGGTGTGACACGTCGCTGCAAGCAGCGTTTCCCGTTCTGGCCCCGCTGGATAGTTTGAGCCCGAACTTCGCCGTCCCGGCCCCGGGAGCCCCGGCTGTGTGCGCAGGAGCGCCGTTCTCTCCTTCTCGCCTCACCCCCGCTCGAGGCTCGCTGCAGTGGGGCACAGAGCAGCGCAGGTGCCGCGTCACCCCGTGCCGGTGCAGTGAATGGGCGCTGAGCATCCCTAAGGGCGCAGTGAAGCTGTACTGAGTGAGCGCTGATGGCAAACCGTCCTGTTCGTAAATGTAATTCTAATTGCACGATAGTTGTTCCTTCCTGGTATTAATGATCGTGAGTGATTCTGACTGAACCCGTCCTTCAGTTTAATTCCCCAAATGGTCCCGCAGCCCCGGTGCCCCACGGGGCAGAGCCGCTGCTGGGGACTCAGGGACACATCCATAGGGATCCGAGTACGGACAGCAGGGGAGGAGGCAGGGGCTGGGCACGGCCACGTGCACCGCGTGCGGTCCTATTTTCCGGGTAACATTTCTCTTTTCCCTTCCTTTTCATCTGCAGTTGTTATTTAGGGTTTTTGTTCTCTCCGGTTCTACTTTTCAGTCTGTTCCTGCGTCCCATCTGAGGCTGTGTTGGTGGCAGCCCAGCGCTGCTGCTCCCTCAGTCTGTTCAGAGCCCGGCCCTGGGCTGCCAATGGTTGCTTTGAGGACGTTTTTGTACCAATTCATTCATTTCCTCCTCCTTTTTGTTCTCTACCAGAATCCACTTGTTGGACACAAAATAAATGTCTAAGTATAGTTCCCAAACAGTTGTCTTCAAAACTATATTTTCACAAGGAAAGGCAGATCAAAACTGTTGCAGAGGTAATTGGGCAGCAGCGTGCTGTCACTGTGCTGCAGCACTTTGGATCTCACATAGTGAAACTCATTCCCTGCCATTCATAGTTTTGCAGTCTGAGCAGCAGCAGGTGGCAAAGTTGGAAGGTTTTGCACACCTTAAGACATAGGCAGTATGTTCTGCTTCCCGTTCCTGCTGGTGTTCCTCTGGCAGTCACCTGGAGGGTCCGTGTGGCTTTCAGGGAAGCAGGAGGGCTTTGTCATTTGTTCTTATTTACTCACTGCTGATGAGTAAATTGTCATAGTTATTAATTAGACTATCAGAAATTACGAGGGCAGCATTATGAGGTTTTGGAAGTATGCTTCATTTCCAAATCAAATGTCTTGATTCTGGTATTGTTAAAATAGAATAGATCCCACAGCTCTGAATTTGATGCCAGGTACTGACAAAAGATTCCGTCCCACTCACCAGTGCACTGACCGAGCAGCAGCAGCGCGCTCTGTGCTGGCAGCTGTGGGGTGGCTGTGGGCACAGTGCACCATGCTGTCCCAAGGCACGTGTGCCCACACTGCTGTGGGATTCCTTCTGCCTCTGTAACTTTCTCTGTCGGGGAAATTGTTCTAAGCTGAGTCTCTCTGCAGGAGATAGGCTGCAAGGGGTGCATCTGTGTCTGCAAACCCTTCGCAAGTGGAGAAGCATATGTAAATATATGAAAGGAAGAGTCTGTGCCAGCACCGGCTGTAGTTGCCAGAGAGTTCCTCCAAGAAAGATCCCTTTTCCATGCATATCCCTTCCTTGTACTACCGCTGTGCTTCAGACGGCTGGCGGCAGGCAGCCCGGAGTCCCGCCTTCCTCTGCGTGGGTGCCGAAGCCCCTGCAGGACACACGCAGCACTGAGCCCCGAGCTGGGCGCCTGCTCCTCGTCCTCCATGCAGCACATGGCGGGTCCTAACTCGGAACCTGAGTGCTCGTTCCTGACATTGGCACAGAGGTTCCTCTTCGCCACCTTCTGAGATGATGACGAATTTCCTTTATTTATTCTATAACGTCAGTAACCTTTATGCTATTAATAGGCTGTGATCGTGCCCCTCCCGAGATGCTTGCCAGATAAATTTAGCTCCCTTAGCTCCTCATCGCCCCATGTCTTCACATCCAATCCTCGCCGGCTCTCGCTGCCTCTCCTTGCAGCAAACGAGACGCTGCCGTGCGCGTGAGCAGCAGCGAGCGGTGACTCACCTTCTAAGCTTGTCCGGGGGAGACTTCATCCCTAATGAATCCCGATCGTTCCGACCCGGAGCGCGGCCAGCTGTGCGTGCAGGGGCAGCAGAGGGGGTCGGAGCAGGAGCGGAGCGCCCGGAGCCGCGTGCTGCAGATCCGGTGTCCGTGCTGCCAGCAGTGCGGGGGGCGGGGGCTGCATGGGGGGCCGTGGCCGAGCCGTCCCCTTCCCGGGAGCTTTGCGGGGACCACCTCGGCCGAGCGCTGCCCTGGGGCTGTGAGGCAGTGCCAGGCTTCCCGGGTGCTCTTAAAAAGAGCATTCCCAGTGCTTCCTGCTCCTCTCCTGGCTGCTTTGGAGAGGAGCTGAATGAAGAGTGCGGAGGGATGGATTTTATTCTGTTTCATTATGTTGAGAACACACCTAGAATATGCAGAAGAGCACAGGCAGCCCTGAAGCTGTGAGCGAGTTGGTCTGTTTCATAGCTTCAGGTTTTGTTGCTTGTTCTCAGTGACACTCCAGTCCCAAGTGCTTCCACAGGCCGTACACACTGAAGATAGAAATCCTGGCTCTGCTGAGGCTGGGGCAGCTCTGCTGTTGTTTTCAGCTGAGCCATGAATCCCCACAGAAAGGCTCTGGCTGTATTTTGCCAGGAGATGGGTGCAGTTCTGCCAGCCCTCCAATGCTGCTGTGAGTGAGTCCATTCCACAGTGAAACTTCTGCAGTGCAGGAGACAAGCAGCACTATGGCATCCCCTGTCTGGGATGCAGCTCCACGGCTCTTGTCAGAGCTCAGCTGCCACCTCCCTGAGCTGGGGCTTCTCTCTGTCTAACGGTCTGGGATGTCCCAGGATCCAGCTGGTGTAGCAGAATACTCTGACTGACTGCCAGACTGGCTTCAGTGGTCACTGTGTCCGGCTTCATATTGGAGATGACATTTTTTCTTCCGCTGTGAGTAACGCAATGTGGCAGCAAAAGCACAGCTCCTCTACAGCCTTTCCCAGAAAGCCTCTTCTCTGCTTCCTGAGCTCTCAGTGCAGACTGCTGCGTGGGTGAGATCAGGCAGCCTCACTGCTGCCAAAGTGACATTCTTGGTGCATAAGAAGTGCAGGCTGTCTGCTGGCCGGTGTAGAAGCTTTTGCCCAGAAAAGGGCACACTACTTTACCAGAGTGCTGGGACTTGTGTGAACTCTGCTTTCCCTTCCTCTCTTCAGGTACCAACACCTCCCAGACACGATGGGCTGCCAGGAGACCGAGTACCTGGACGAGCACGGGAAGTGTGTGCCGTGCAGGAGCTGCATGCCTGGGCAGGAGCTCTCCAAGGTAAATGGCCTTTGAAGAACCAGGGATCACCCAGCACCAAAGTTTTCGCAGTGCAGGGTGGATTCTTTGCTAATTCTTGTTAAAGGGACGATCTTGCATTTCTGTCTGTTGGGAGGAGCTGACACTCAATAGGAAGGGAAGGTGAAGGGTTTCACTCACCTTGGATGGAAGGGCAAGAAGGTGGAAGCAAAAACGGGGGTGGATTCCATGCTGCTGTTGTATTTGTCCTCGTTCCTTTTTGCCAAAGAAAATCTGTTTCCTTCCAGTCAGTGGCCCCATGTACGGCTGCCTTTCTGTAGCCCTTCCCAGAAAGCTGCTCTCTCTTTCCTGAGCTCTCTGCACAAGCCAGGCTGCAGGCTGGTGGGCACGGTGAGGCACTGCTGCATGGGCCCAG
Source organism: Centrocercus urophasianus (assembly GCF_019232065.1). Taxonomy (NCBI): domain Eukaryota; kingdom Metazoa; phylum Chordata; class Aves; order Galliformes; family Phasianidae; genus Centrocercus; species Centrocercus urophasianus. The sequence goes on along the minus strand of NW_024884800.1, from coordinate 324,426 downwards.
CTGTGGCACCAGGCTGTGTCTTGACTCCAACAGTCCCTCTGGGTCAGCTCTGCGGGGTGTTCCTGCCCTCTGGCATATGCTGCAGGGACCAAGGCTGCCCGTGAGCCGCTGCCATCAAAGCACGGCCTCCCCACAAGACCAGGTGTGAGGCTGCCTGCTCTCGGCTTTCTCTAGAGAAGAGATGCTGTGCTCTCAGTATCACTTTGGGTCCTGAAGCATCTCCTCACTGCCATAAACCAAACCTCGTGTCTTGCAGGACTGTGGCGATGGCGCGGGGGGGGATGCGCAGTGCGTTGCTTGCCCTCCCAGGAAGTTTAAGGACAGCTGGGGCCATCATGGCTGCAAGCCCTGCCTGTCCTGCGCCCTCATCAACCGCATCCAGAAGTCCAACTGCACGGCGACAGCCAACGCGGTGTGCGGGGAGTGCCTGCCAGGGTGAGCGGGGCCGGGCTGGGTTCAGTGCTGGTGGCACCAAGGGGAGCATGCAGGCAGGGGTTGGCTGGGGGTCTTTGTTGGAGGGCATTTCTCTTGCGGTGCCCTCTGCGATGAGCCCTGGTGGTCCTGAGCGGCGTCTCTTTGAGGACACAGCAATCGGAGCTACCAGAAGGGAGCTGGGAGCTCCCAGCAGAGCAAAGCACTGGAAGGCTTCAGTCTGAGCTGTGGGCAGCAGGGTGGCCGGGCCCCAGGGGACGAGTGGCTGCAGACCACTGCAATTAGCGGCCTCCAAAGAAGAGGGTGGGAACCACACCCTGAGCGCAGCATAGGAGGACATTGTGGTTTCTGTGGCTGTTGACCTCAGCTGATTTTTTTAAGGAGTTTGTGAAGCCAAGACTGCTCTGTACAGACTGCCCATGAAGGACCAAAGAGCTGCAGATGGTTTGCTCGTGAGCAGTGTGGTTTGTAACAGAGGAATGTCAGAGCTCAGGATTTTGAGTTTCTTCCCAGATGGAGTTGCTGGCTGAAGTTTTTTTTGTGGTTTCGTGGAGCCATTAATCACCACCGCCTCTGTTAGCGAGACCCAGGGAGGGGGAGGTAGGCCGTCTCCGGATGATGTCACTCCTTGGCAAAACAGCTACAGAAGTGAAGAGTAGCTCTGAGCGCTGCTTAGCTGGCGTCTGAGGGAGTCGTGGTGCCTGGAGCCATCCCGGCATGCTGCAGCATGAAGGAGCTCTCGGTCGCTGCCTGCAGCAGGGCCGGCTCTGACCCTGCTGACAACCCGCTCTGCTCTCTCACAGGTTTTACCGCAAGGCACGGCTCAGTGGGCAGCTGGACTGGGAGTGCATCCCCTGTACCAAGCAGACACCCTCCTCCGAGCCCCAGTGTAGGTGGCACGGCCCTGTGAGTGCGGGAGGTGGGAGGACAGGGCAGGAAGCCACACAAAGCTGGCATGAGCATGTCAGAGCTGCTCAGGTGTGCTCCTGCGCCATTGTAGAGATGCTGTTTGCTCTCTGCAACACTGAGCCCGTGTCCCACATGGACGTGCTGGAAGAAGTGTGTTCACTACATGTGAAGGGGGATGGGGCAGGGAGGGTGGTCTGAAGCATTGTACCCTCTGGTCAGGCTGTAAAGCTCAGACCGCTGTGTGCAGGTCGGTCCAGAACAAACCTGGTGAAAGTGGCAGTCCCCACCGTGCCGCCACAGGACACAGCCCTGCTTGCTCTGACCAGCAGTGCCCTGGTCATCATCGTGCTGGTGCTTCTGGCCCTCTCCATCATTTACTGCAAGCGGTTCTGGAAGAGCCAGTGCCAGCGAGGTGAGTCTGTGCATGCCACGCATGTCTCCCTTCTGCCTTTGCTGTTTGCACACGTTCCAGGCCCCTTCCTTGCTGGGTAGGGCATTGCCTCGAGCCTTGAAAGTCAACCAAACATTCCTCTGTTCACAGAGAATAAATACCTCATCCTGCTTCTTAGGAGGTTTCTCTTTTGCTTTCTTGTGTCTGCACAAGGATACTGAGGAGCCTCCCTGGCCCCTGTACCATAAGCAGCAGTAGAATGTAATTTCACTGTCAAAGTTGGCATTCTCTCTTGCTGTGGTGTCTCAAGGGCAGGTGGATACTGAGTGGTTCTTGCAGGATGAGGGCTGGGAGGCGCTGAGGTGGGAGGGAGTGCTGCATGGCCCCACATGGGGGTGTTGGAGCGGCCACGTGTTGGAGGTCCTCTCAGGCTGACATTCCCTGCAGCTGAGGGCATGCTGGGGCCACAAGCCAAGCCCTTGCTCACTGTTTCTTCTCTATGTCCAAGTCTTCCTGCGGACGCAGAACTTCTCAGGCCAGCGTGCGATGTTCCCCACCTCAGCAGTGCCCGGCAGGTTTCTATGTGAGGAGCAGATGTCTGGTCCCTGCTGCCTGGGCATGAAGAACCTCAGCCCCTGCTACAGGCAGACAGAAGGTACCATGGCTCTGTGTGCTCTGAGGGAAGGGTGGACGCGCTGGGCTCCCAGTCTCACTGTCTTAAGAAGTGCTGAGACTTTGTGAAGGAGCAAAGAGCTGGATAGTTTGGTGCTTCTCTTAAAAACCACATACAAGTTTTGTACCAGGCACACTCAAATTGGGCTGCAGCTGCTCCCAGCCTCTGCCCAGCTGTGTCCTTGCTGTCATAGGGGTGGCACAGACAGGACGGAGCTTTGCAGAGGGGCTTTTGAGCCTCTCTGTGCCGGGCAAAGGACTGAGGGTGCGGTTGGGAGGTGGGACGGGCAGGGCTGGGTTGTACTGAGCTGCAGTCTTTTCCAATTCCAGGCCCAGTAGAAGCGGTTCAGTTCATTTCAGAGGGAGAAGCCATCGGTCTCCAGCTGCCACCTGCCCAGCCTGAGCTGGAGCTGCCACCGGCCGTGGCGGGCAGCCCTGTGCCCAAGGGCCAGCTGGCCAGGAGCGGCCTGGAGAGCCAGCCGCTGATGCGGGGCTGTGCTGAGCGCCGGGCCACCGCCATGGCCACCTCCGACCTCAGGTCGGGCCCAGCAGAAGCCCTGGCCCCGCTCTCCTCCTGCGCCTCTGAGATGCAGCACAAGTGGCCGCACACCCCGGTGGAGTGCACCGAACTCGACCTGCAGAAATTCTCCTCCCAGATGGAGTTTGTGGGCAGTGAGCGGTCGGAGCAGGCGGGGAGCCGGGCAGCCCCCAAGGAGAGCGGCAGCGCGGCACTGGAGGCCGGCAGCGGGCTCAGCATGGGCCCAGTGAGGGATGTGTCCACTGCCATGCAGAGCCCTGCCATGCAGAGCCCTGCTGCCGAGAGCAGGGAGCGGCAGGTAAGTCTGCACCGTGAGCAGCCCTCACACAGCCTGTGCCTCGGGATGGAGGTTGGTGCTCAGGGAGCGCGGGTTCCTGGGAGCTGGGATCACTGCATCTGGGGTAACTGTGGTAACCACCACAGCCAATTTGCCAGCTGTTTCATGGCTTGCTTGGAGCGGGTGAGGATGCTGTCTGTGGGCCAGGCAGGAGCCCTGGAGCAGCTGGTTAGCTTGGTAACTCGCACAGGTTAGCTTGTGATGAATCCCATCATTAACATAACTGAAGTTCAGAAAATCATAGATGTCTGCTTTAAAATAATATAAAAGCATTTATTGGCTATTTACTAGCCTAGCTCCCAGACTGTGCTTGTGGAAGCAGTTTGCTGCTGGGGAGCCCAGGAACATCCCTCAGAGGCTGTTAGCTCACAGGGCAGCAGTGCTGGAAGGACAAGTGCCGATCCTTCAAACCTCCATGATGGGCCTTGGAGCAGTGATGGGCATCGCTGCTGCTGTCACTGTCCCTAACCTTGGAATCTTTATCTTGCCAGGTGAATGATGCCCAGAGCCTTGTGACTCAGATCAGCAGTACAATGAAGGGTAAGTGGCTTCCAGACTCATCTTTGTTCACTATATATTGAGGTAGCAGACAGATTTCACAAAGGAGCTCCTCCAAAAGCCCATCCTGGCTGCATGGAGGTGCCACTCACCACAGAAGTTTGGCTACCTTTCATAACCTTTAGTTTCCAGGGCAGATTTTCTGTAGTACTGCCTGAAGTGGCTTGAGGGTGGGTTGTCACTGTTACCAGCCTCTCCAGGACTGACCCAGCTCTGTGCTGTTGTGCTCTGAAAGCAATGTTGGAGGAGAAACCTGCTATGGCAGGTAGATGTTCTACCTGTTCATCAGGGATGGGGCTTGAATCTGGCTACTGTTGATTTTTCACCCAAGCTGGACGCGCTTTCTAACCCCACTTTGCTGTACTGCCATCCCCAGGTCTCCCTGTTGCAGATCTGCCCCATTCCTTGGTACAGTCACTCGCTTTCTTGTTAGACCCTTCCTTGAACGGCGTGAAGAACTTCAGCCACGTGGCTCTGGAGCTGGGAGTCATGCCTCAGTTGCTGGGCCGGATTTCTGGATTTGAGCAGCTCGTCGCTCACCTCACCTACTCGGGAGACACCGTCACCATCCCTCGGCTGGCCCAGGCTCTGCAGCGGCTGCAGCGCTTCGACGCCCTGCTTCTGCTGTGCGACCACTTTGCTCTCAGCCAGATCCAGGGCCGCCAGTGCTAGAAGTCAGGGAAGGGACAGAGGAAACTGCAAGCACTGTGTGTACTGGTACGGGAGAGGATCTGGTAGCCCTGTGGTCACGTCATCTCTCTAATGTGCATGTGGGAAGTATATGGAGATGGTCTTTGCATTGTGGAATAGAAGCATGCAAGGAGGAGCATCCTTCCTAGGTGAAGAGCAGAGGAGCTGGGGAGGTGACAGCACTGCATTCTCACAGCTCTCACTCCTGGGGAGGTTGTGCTCAGCTCCTGCAATTCTTTTTTCTTCAGCTGTACTTACTCCCATGTCCAGCAGCATAGCAATGTCACAGATGCTGTGCCTGTTGGTGGGTAGTAAGCCCAGTTCTTTGCAAGCTGTTGGCTTTGGGATCAGTTCTGTGAGGTCCTTGGTCATGGCAGATTGCCTTCCCAGCTCCTTCCTCTGCCTGAGCAACAAGCCATAGGGGTCTCTGGAGGCCTCGGGGTGTCTTCCACACCAACAGTGCTGATGTTTGCTGGCTTCTCCTCAGTTGTGTACTGCTCACTGACAGGGCCAACAATCACTTCTCTCCCATTCCAGTTTTTCAGAACTTTTTCCTTTGGCCCCTACTTTGTTTTTCTGGATTCCTGTTCCTACTTTGAGTTGAATCTCTGTTCTCTGTATTTTGCTCTCTGTGCACTGGAGATGCAGATCCTGGAGGAGGACCTGCATGACCATCACTGTGTGGCTGGGAGTCACGCAGTCATTCTCAGTGGCACTGCAGCATTTGGCGTGTTTAAATTCATTTCCTTTACTTGAAGAGGTACGGTTTTCTTAAAGGAGTACAGTTTTCTTAAAGTACCGGAATACTTTGATGTGGGTTTGTGTTGGATGCAGCGCTGTGCTGCTCCCTGCCCAGGGCAGTGTGTTTGCTCCCCAGTCTGCTGGTGACCACCTGTGCTGTGCAGTGCATCCACCTGCTGCCCACTCGGTGTGGCTCCCGCATTGCTGTGCGGTGCAGTGGAGTGCCAGAGGCCAGGACCCTTCACTGCCTTCTGCAGCACCGCAAGGTGCAGCTGGTGCTCGGCTGCTGCCAGGCACGTTGGGCCGGCTGGAGGCCGAAGCTCGTGACCGGGACTGCAGTGTGGGGAGTGCTGGAGTGCCTGTGCAAATCACAGCAGAGCAGGCTTGTTTTAAGTTGGTGGGGGTTTTTTGGTGTTTTGGTTTTTTTTTTCTGAGTTAATTTTCTCATTTCTGGAAGTAGCTGTTAGGGAGGGAACACCCTTCCACATTTAATTTGCTCCTGATGGATTTGTCAGGGCTTGCAGCCATTTGCCTGTGTGAGACTCCCTTTGAGTTTAGGCGCAGTGCTATGGGGCAGCTTGCAGGGCTGGTGGCTGCCCCCGTGCTCTGTGCTGCCTACATCAGGGGCTTCCAGAGAGCCTTCCGACAAGTGGGGTTTGTGTCCCACAGCGGAGTGACTTTCAGCAGGACGCCGTGCCCTGCCTCAGGCAGCAGTGCCCACACAAGTCCGTCGCTCCAGGATTTTTGTGGAGGGCAAATCCCAGCACAGCAGGTGGGGAGCGGCCCTGCGGGGGAGGGCGGAATGCAGGGCCTCGTCAGCTGGGGGAGATGCCCGGCACGCGCCCGGCCCCGCCGTGGCGGGGATGCCTGTCCCAGCAGGGATGCCTGCACCGCTGAGGTCACGGCGCGGCAGCTGAGCGGTGCTGGTGGGACCTCACCTCCCTGGCTGTGCTGTCTGAGCCGTCGCTCAGCTTCTCTGAGCTGATATCTTTGTGCCGTGCCCGGCTCCAGTAGGTGCTACGACGCCAGGCTGGGAGCTGGTTGCCGCGTGGTGGGCAGGAGGTGTCAGCCCAGAGTGCACTGCCAATTGCACCAGGACCATGTGGTGCTGAGCTGTCTGCTCTGCCCAAGTGTGCATGCGTGTGTCCTGGTGCCTGCACCTTGTGAGCTCGGATCTTGAGCATCTCAGTGCTTTGACCAAACCGTGCTGTGAGTTGATAAACCCAGGGATTTGGGCAGCAAGGTGACCTTGAGGCGCTGATGGGAGGCCTTATGCTGGTGCTCACTGAGCCAGGACAGCACCCAATCCTGCTGGAGATCAGTGGGAAGTGCCTTTAGGTCAGGGTTTCTCCAGTGATATACTGGGGAAAATGAGCCTGTCTTGTTTCTCCCCTCTTTCTACACCATTTTGTGCCTGCTGAGTCCATTTCCTTGCCTGACTTTCTCCCCTTGCCCTGATCTTGCTGCTTGTACCCATGGGTTCTGGTGGACATCTCGGGCCATTTCTGTCCTTCCTGGTGCTGCTGTCTCCTCGCAGCTGCTGCTCACAGCCAGATGGCTGTTGGTCTGAGTGCCTGTGCCCCTGGGCCTGTGGGACAAGCTATGTCCCTGTCGAAGGCTGCAGCTGGCTCTGAGCGCTGCATCCCCCCCCTCTGGCTGGCTGTGCTGTCCCTGGCCGCTCCAGCGGTGCGGTGGCTGCCAGCAAGTGGCACTGTTCCACTGCCGGGGCATCCCCAGGCTCTGCTTCTTATCTGACCACGGTGCTTGGAAAAAGTGCACGACTTTCTGGGAACACAGCCCTCCCTCAGTTCTGCCCAACAGCAGTATTAATAGATGTTCTGGTTTGTTTTTTTCCTCCTTTTCTCTTGTTAAAGGCTGTTAAGATTTGAACGTGCTCAGGATGTGGTCAGATAACAGGAGGCATGGGCAGCTCTGCTGGATGTACCATTTTGTCTCCCGCTGTTTATATCTTCCAGAGCTGTGGTTGTTTCATTGTTCTTTCTTTATGGGAACCAGAGATGTCAGTCAGACCTGGCACCCTTTTTGACTGAGGCTAACCAGGCTCTGGGGATGTGCTTGTTCTGTTACAGAGCCATCAGGGAAAGTGTTTCTGGTGCAAACACAGTGCAGGGACCCGGGGCTAAACTTTTTTTCTTCATCCGAGGTTCATCTACAGCAAGGATGGAGTATTGGATTAATTGCTTAACAGAATCAAATATTTAGTCTCTGTGGACGCACTTCACAACGATGAGGTCACCTGTTTGAGCAGGAGCGATCACGCGGCTGAGATATCAGCTGTGGCTCTGGAGGTGAAGCCGGGCTGGTGCCTCACACTGTGCCTCAGGAGCTCCTTTCTCTGCCCGCTGGTGGGGACCAGGCTGTGGCTGCTGCACTGCAGCACTGCCGTGAATTAGGAACAGAGCAGTTAATGAGAGCACAGCAGTGCGTGCTGCAGAGCCTCACAGGGACAGTGGCTTCTGTCCCTCATGCCCTCCTTGGGCATTTCTGCTGACGTAGGTGGGCTCTGGACAGAAAAAGATTTGTTCGTTTTTTCCTTCTTCAAAGAAATCAGCCCCATTCTCATGATAGTTTTTAAGGGGAACTTTGATATTTAGCTGTGTGATGCCTGAGCAGTATTGCTCACGTTCAGAACCTACCTCTGCCACGGTGCTGAGGAGGCGGCACGCAGGGCCGGTCGCCGCATTTTAGCTGTTGTAACTTTATAGCTGTTCACTGTGCTCGCTGCCCCGGGCCAGCTGGGGCCCACTCAGAGCTGCTGTCACTGTGAGCCGCCGCGGGCGGTGCTCCATGTCTGCCGCAGTGCTCTGCCATAGGGCTGCCCATGGCCGCCATCAGCCTGCGCTGGCAGCGGGCTCACATCAGCCGCAGTCATGCAGGCACGTTGTCAGAGCCTGCAGGGCTGCTCCTCACTGCCCGGCTGAAGCCCTCAGAAGAGGGGGACCACAGGAGCCCAAAGATGGGGCCATGAGTCTGCAGCTTGGACGCGGGCAGATGGCAGCCATTGCTGGGCAGGTGGGCGAGCGTGGATTTCATTAGCTGGGAACCCATAGGCTTGATACTTGACTTCTGATTTTTCTCCTTAATAGTATTTTCAGCACAACAATTGGAATGTAAGGGAAACAAGTTCCCATAGCGCTGGATCTTGCGTTTCAACTTCAGGAAGCTGCTGGTGCCAAGCTGGCACGGCTCAATGAAAGTTGAAAGAAATAAAATAATTCAGCATCTGTGCAAACTTTAGTTGGAACTGAACAATGGAAACACTCTTGGGCAGTGGATTTCTGCAACGAGCAATTGTTCTGACACCAGGCTTGTCTGGAAGTCTGATCTACAGGAAGAATTTACACGATGGGTTTCAGTCCAGTGCTGTTCAGAAAGCTCCTAAGCACACTTAAAAAATAGGCATGTACATAAATCCTATTAAAGTGAACAAGTAATTAGTGCATCCTTGGGTGCTATTCCTGAGCAGGGTGCGTATGAGAATTGTACCTTCACTGTGCTGTCCCATGAGCAGGCAGCGCTGCAGAAATCTGTTTGATCAGCATGGGCACACTTTCAGAAGTCTGCAAATGCTAAGGAGAGATGCACCATGGTTTGTTTAGATGACTTAACATTGCAGATTCTGGTGCTTTTCTGAAAATAAATAATGTTCTATAGCCATGGTTTACCTCTAGGAATACTTGTTAATTTTTATGGGAGGTGTTATTTCGGTTGTGAATGGGTTATTTATATTTTTGTAAATCCTACGTCATTAGCATTATAGTTCTGAAGCTTAGTTGTTTCCATTGTTGGCTTTTTGGGGGATGTTGTCTGTATTCAAATGAAACAGCAGCTGAAGCTCTTAAGTTTTTGTTAAATACGGGGTGTTTGTTCCCCACATTCCACCCAGACGCGGTGCTGTGTACATGTAGTTAAATAAATCCCAGAAGTGGAGGTGCTCGGTGAGTTTTCATTGAGCTGTGCAGGGCTGGGTGAGGTGCTGTGCGGGGCTCGTGTGTCCCCAGGCGTGGGGATGGGAGGGCAGCAAACAGCCCCCAAATGCTGCCCAAAGAGCTGCGCTCTGCAGCTTCGCCGAGGAGCGGTTGTTCTTCCAGCTCCGTAATTACAGCCCTCATTAAGTCTGTTCATGCCCCTGCACTTGGTCTGCTCTTTAAAATAATTACTAGAATGAAGGATATGGTTTTCTGTTTTAATTAAAGCTATTATACTTGCCCAAACTCTCTCATGCTTCATAGGTTCTTGTATGAATGTAGCTTGCTCGTGGCATAAGGAACACCCGCCCGGTCCAGCGTGCCTCACTGACTGCATCTGCACCAGCAAAGCAGTGCAGGAGGCACCAGGAATGAACACGGGCACAGTGGGAGGACAGCCTGCAGTTGCCCTGCTGGAGCATGTGCCATGTGGCAGAAGCAGGCAAGGAGCAACCTGGCACCAAAGCCCTGGGGAGTGCCCAGCAAGGCAGCGAAGCCACCCATAGTGCACAGAGCAGGAGCTCTGCCAGGCTTTAACGTGGCACAGCTGCTCATTAGCACACAATGATGCCTGATTACGTGCAATTATGTGACGGTTACAAAAACTGCTCATAAATGATCAGAGTGCATTTCCCAAGCCCCTCTACTTCTGCCATCAGCGTGTCTGATTGATTCCCTATTGTCCAATGCCCTCTATGCCGTGTGGGCTGCAGTTCAGGGCAATGCCACCCCTGGGGAGTGGCCCTGCGCAGCCCCGTGGTCCTGGGAGGTGGCTGTGGCCACGGCTTCAACACCTGCTTTGCAGCAGGTAATGCTGCAGCACCCAACAAGGCAGCCACAGCAGGGGAGAGGAGAACTCAGAGAGAGAAGCTGAACAGAAAGCTGGTCATCAAATCTCAGTTTGTGTTTTTGAAGGATGGCCACAGCCCTGTCTGCCAGGCCTTCCCATCTCCTTCGCAGAGCTGAGAGAAGTCAGTTACATTTTGGTTGCTGAAAACAAAGACTTAAATCCATAAGAGCTGAATTTCCAGGCCCAAGGTGCCTTTCTTTCTCTCCCTCCACACAGATGACTTTCTATTGTTCATTCACACCGTTTTCCATTTTCCATTCTCCAGTTTTCCCGTGTGTGTGCGGTTCTCGCATTACTTCTTCCCTGCAGGACACAGAGGCAACTACACATGAGTGAAAACATGTCTTATAGCATATTATTGAATTACTGACTGTTGCCAGGAGGCAGAAGTTGACTGGGGAATGTGGGCAGGCTGTGGCAGCAGGCACACCAATGGCTGCTGGAAGGGCTGGGATGATGTGTTTATCACCGGTGCTCAGAGTCTCTTCTTCCCTTTTTTGCCTTTGTCCATTTCTCCATCTGCACCATGAATCACATCATAAATAAATAAACTGCCCTCAAATTAGAAATGAATCCCCAAAAGGTAGCCAGCAATGTAGAGTGCAAAAGTTTTATTTGAGAATTCTATTTGAAGGTACAGTCCTTCAGCTCCCTGCCGGAAATACTGCACATGGGCAGCAGGCATGCAATGAACATTGCCCATCTCAGAGTGCCAGGAGGGGGAACGTGATGGTGTCTGAGGGGTTTGGCTGCTGGGGACCAAAAGAGTCAGTGTTCATTAGCAGCTCGCTCTCATCTATAGCTGAGATGTCTGAACAACCAATCAGTATTCATGTTTATTAGCCAGCACCATTCAACCAAAGGACGAATGTAATATTTCCACATTACTCCCTGCAAGCTGTGAAAGACAGAAGAATATTACATTTCAGTATGTAAAAGACAATTTAACGCCATTCAGCAAGATGGTTTTTAATACAACATAAGGCAATATTACTTTCAAATTGACTTTAACTGTGGGTTTGCTAAATTAACCCTTGAGCTTCAGAAGAAGAATAATCTGCAGCATGCAGCAGAAATCTGCACGACAGGCTGCTTTATGTGCTGTGCAGCCCCTAAGGAGAGGCAGAGCAACAGCAGCTGGCGGTACCCCAGCACCTCTCTTTCCAACCAATTAGAAACACAAGCCACAGAACTTTGCAGATGCGGAGCTGTCAGTGATCACATCTTGAAAATCACTGCGCTGCTTTCAGCTCCAAGCAGCCAGCTGAGCTCCTGCCTGAGTGAAAGCCTCCCTCCGAGAACACGCGAGGGTGGGTGGACGTGGTGTGGGCTGCTGTGTGACAGGGATACCTGCAGTACGTCAGAAAGACGGGAGGAGGAGGTACAACTTACAGACACTACAGCAATACTAACAGCAAGTCAGTGAGCAGGAATTCCTTTTACGTGGATGCTCCCTCTAATTGTTCCTTATGGTTTCCCACAAAGCAATAGTTTCTCTCTCCAGCAGATAAATTAGATGGTCTGTCAATCTGATTTTATAAGTCAATTCGTCTGTTCTTATGTGCCAAGGAGGTTTTTTAATGTGGGCTGTGACAGGAACAAAAGAAGTCTCTCTAAGTGGCAAACACCTGTGTGGTCGGACCAAGCACTTGGTTCCTGCAGGACTCAGCCTGTTGAGTTTTCAATTTTCCTCTTCTCCCCATCACTCCAGTGGGTGACAGCCACCATTCACAGCTTGCTATGGGCAGTGGAGCACTGCAGGCTCCTGGCGGACCAGGGAACATGAGCAACGCCTGGCTCGGGGATGCAAATCTGCATTACATGGGCTAAAGTGTTATCTTAACCCCGGCTGCTGGCAGCAAAGGAGAGATCACTGCCGGGGAGTGGGATGGTGGGACACAAAGCACAGCTGCTTGGTCTGTAGGGAGACCTCAGCCCCAAGGAATCTCTCCTGCAGACTCCCATGCACTGCAGTGGTCGGGAGCTGCTCCTGCCTGCCCCATCCACTATTTCAGGGCAATGGAACAGAACGGGCACTGGCACAGCTGCCGGGCTGGCAGGGAACAGTGAAGGCCTCGGGAGCACTGGGAAACGGGCCTCAGGACAGCACAGGGACATGCACGGATCTGGGGTTACTGCTGAGCTCTGAAATTCTGAATCAAACCCAGAGCTGGCTGCGGTGTTATGCTTGGCATAAAACCCAGCCCTCATCCCTCCAGTACTCCTGCTTGGGCCTCACCCAAAGCTAGGCAGATCAGAGGCATTGCTCTCCCCATCACAGTGCAGGAGGCAATAGCTGAGGGAGATGGGCATTGGTTTTGGTCTGTGAGAGGGCAGAGCTGTGCCCTGCAAGTGCAGAGAGCCATCCCCTGCTGCACCCTCCTGAGTTCTGTTCACCATTTCCCAGCTATTTCTTCTGGGAGTGCCCCTGTGAGAAATCTGGGTTCTTCTCCCTCTCCTTTCTCAGCCTGAGGATGGACAAGGCTGCTGGTTTCATAGCAGTGCAAGTGGACAGGCAGCCCTGGTACTGACCCAGCTGTGTTCCCACCTGCCAGGGCTTGATCTGCACCTGAGAACACTCCCATGTACTCCTTCAAACAGACTCAGAAAACTGCTGTTTTCTACCTGGAGAGCTAACTGCTAATAGTTCTGCTCTGCTTTTCCTTCCTGAGCTAATCTTATGACTCACTGTGCATTTCTTTCTGCCTTGCTTTACTAATCTGCTTGGCATTCGGCGGTTTCTTTGTTCATTGTGCAGCAAGGCCGTGTAAGGGATTTGTCTCTGGAATTCAGGTATCCTCCATGCTGTGCTGTTATCGCCTCCATCAGCAGCTCTGCTGTAGGCAGTTGGATGCATCTGGCATGAGCTAACTCAAGAAACGCAGGGCTGTGAATCACTCAGACATCGCTGCTGGATCTCTGCACGCTGCCTGCGCTCAGGCAGTTTCTGTGCAGCAGATTTCTATAAGGTGGTTCCCACCCACACACAGTGTCTGAAGGCGAAGCAATGACTGCAGCACATCAGCATCCATTTACCTGCTGCGCGGGCTCTGACCTTGACTGGTTTTAGCCACTGCAGGAGTATTGTTGCCTGTCGCAGTCCTCAGCCAGGAGAGCCCTCCGAGTTCCGCTGCCCTCCAATTGTTGCCACAAGCCCTGTGCCTGCAGCACAGCAGACGTGACCTTCAGCCAAATAACTCCACTCAGCCTCCTTCATATAATAGAGTCATAGAATGGCGTGGGTTGAAAAGGTCCACAGTGATCATCTAGTTTCAGTCCCCCCTGCCACGTGCAGGGTCACCAACTGCCAGACCAAGCTGCCATGCATCCCGTCCTCTTCTTGCAAGCTGCTGAGTGAGTGCTGTCATGCTGGGGCATCCTCAGGTGATACGGGGCCTCTGGGCAACGGGCTGCAAGGCTCTGAATTTCAATCAGGCAGTGATAGTCACCAGCCCAGATAGCAAAGTCCTTACAGAGCTGCAGTACAGTCAGCTCCTACATTGTGCCCATTTAGGGGAGAAAAGCTCAGCAATACAGACGTGTTACAATTTACAGATCTAGGGAAAAAGGCTCAGTTACTCCTCACAGCAAGAGACAGCCATGTGCGTGGCAGGGGACTGGCAGGAGACCAAGGCATGAGCTGAGACCTGCTGCTTGGACCGAGATCTTCAATTCCTCCAGAGAAAGATCACAAAGCCATTTAAAGAAAGGAAAGACAAAAAAGAACACTAATAAATCTCACAGATGGTCTCAGCTTCAGATCTTTCTAAGAGACTTCTGATGCCTGCATGGCTGACAGCAGTGCCAGCACCAGGCAGGGCTCTGAGGGGGCTCTGTCTGAGGGACTGCAGTCTCAGTGCTGAATGTCCAATACTGAAATCCTCTGCCCATCCGCCCTGCAAAACAGCCTCGGGGTGGTATCCAGTCCCAGGGTCAGCTCATACTCCAGAATTAGTCTGCAGCACAGCAGCTTTCATTTCAGAATTACAGCGAGAGCCATAGCTTAATATTTCTCATGAAATGATCAGAGTTCCTACTGTTGCCATGGTTATTTCATCGAAGCCTGAGCTAGAAGAACGTTGAAAGAAAACATGAAAAGACAGAGCTCATCTTCTCACTGTGCACACAGTGCTTTATGCACAGTGGGATCAAGTTGGACATTTAGATTTGGTTTAAGGGACCTCTGCCTTGGGGCAGCACATTTCTGTGGGATTTCTTTGACCCTTCAGACTGCGTGAAGCAGCACGTAACAAACATCAGCCCATCAGCAGCAGCAGCCTGTGGGTGTATGTCTGAAATTCCTGCCTTGAGGAACACAGGGTTGGAGCAGCCTTATGCTCTCACAGTGCTCTGCAGGTGTCTGGGTCCCCCCTGCCATATAGCCATGCTTTTTAAGCTCTCTGTGACCAGAACAAAAGGCGGCTTGTTTTGCTGCACGCTGGCCCAGCACCATCTCCAGGTGGGACCCAGCACCAAGCTGGCTCTGCCAGTGCCCTTGATGGCTGCAGGCTGCATTAGGAGCCGTGCATGAGCCAGTGCCAGTATGCCATTCCCATTCCAGCTCCTGTGCTGCTACAGAATGCTTCTGGGGACAGGATGTAGCTTTCCATTTTCGATTGTTTCTTTGGGAAACATTCGCTTTTGTGGGTATTTTTGGTCAGGACAATATAAATAGCCCATAAGAGATGTGCTCCTGCAGGTTGAAATTCCAGGTGAATGCCAAACTGCAATCCATAGATGATGCCAATGGGTATCAGAATCAGCTGAACAGCCATGAGCAGCAAAAAACTCTGTGGGTCACTGAGCCCTTGCCTGCTCATTACCCAATGAAGGCTGTTCTCAAGGTTCACTTAGCACCACTGCTACAGCACTAGGCACTGGGTACCTTTTCTTTTGCTTATCACCTGGCCTGAACCCCATTACCTATCGACAAATAGGGAGTAAACCTTGTTTTCTTAAGGGCTCCTGTAAGAACATACTGGAGAAGCTTAGCAGCAGCCTTCTACAGCTGAGCAACCCCTCACCCAAGCACAACCTGGAAATGTGCAGGCAGAAATGGCTCCTGCAGCCCCCATGCAGCTTCTGAGGAGCAGTGCGATGGGAAGGGGCATCATGGCCAGGCAGGAGCACTGCTTCTCTGTGCCTCTGTTCCACACTGCAAGCAGAGTCACACAGCAAATCTGGTTTCTGTCTGCTTTGATATCCTTTGTCTCTCTGTATTTTTTTCCTCTTTCCTTTATTGTCTTCTTTTCTCCATTTGCCTCCCAAGTACAGCTAAATCAAGCTATTCTTCTCAAAACTGTAGAAAGCCTCCCCTTTAACTGTGATTCAATTCAGTTGCCTCAATGAATCTCTTCCACAACAATTAGTAATTATCTAGAATTATTTAATTCTCCAGTTGCTGAATGCTACAGCCCTGATGAATTATTTTGTGGCCTTTAATTCAGTGCCTGTAGGTTTGTTTGCAACGTAATTTAACAGAAATTAAAATAAATTCTCAGTGAACCAAATGACACGAGGTCTGACATAGAGATGGAGCTCTACAGCCCCAATACAGTGCTCTGCTCCACCAGCACACAGCCTGGGCTGGGAGCAGGGCAGGAGGAGCAGCAGGACTCAGTGTGACACCCACCGCTGACTTCCCCTTACCCTGCTGTAATGCTACAAAGGACTTTGGCTGCAGCAAGCTAGGATAAGCCCAAGTGCAGCAGCCCTGGATGCAGAATCTACAGAAAAAAAGCTGTTTACCTTTACAAGGCCTCAAGTACACAGGGATCTCCAGAGAGATACCCTCACCTCCACTGCCAGCCCTTCAATGAGGTCTGGGCAGGAGTGGATCCTGGATCCATCCCTTCCACCACTCAGTGGCATTGTTTGACTTGAGCTCCCCCGGTTGGCCCTGCCTTCCCACCAGGTGCTGCATCACTTCTTCAAGCCCTGAGTTAGCATTTCTGCTACACCTGCACTCAGCTGGGAGGCTTTAGTATGAATTACCTGGGGGAATCCCTACAGATAAGGTTCACCTGGCTACAAGGGTCCTTCTTTCAGACGTGTGCCAAACTCCGTCCATTGCCACCCTTGCTCACAGGTCAGTGTTGGCTGTCGGGATGAGCACAGCGGAGCAAACGCTGTTTGATGAGGGCCCCTTCGTGCACCCAGCTCGCTCCCCCCAGGCCTCGCGGCAGGACGCGGCCAGGGGCGGCTGCGCGGCGCTGCGCGGCTGAGCTGTGTGCCGGCACATGCACAGCAGGGCTCTGAGCTCCGCACGGAAGCTCTCATTCAGCCAGCAGTAAATGAAGGGATTGTAGCAGGTGCTGCTCATAGCAAACCAGTGCAGGGCAAAGTAGAGCGAGTTGTTGGTCTTAATGCCCAGGCTGGAGATGAGCACTACGTAGCAGTTGAGCGGAAACCAGCAGACAGCAAAGACCACCACAACCAGCACCAGCATCTTGATGCTCTTCTTCTTGTTCCTGTGGTGGGCGACGTACTGCTGCGTGGTGACGTCACCGATGGCATTGCGCAGCCACAGCTTCTTGGCCAGGCGCGTGTAGGTGGCGGTGATGACGAGCAGCGGCAGCAGGTAGAGGAGCAGGAAGGTGGACAGGTCCAGGTACTTCCAGACCAGCTCTGCAGGCTCAGGGAAATCCGGGAGGCACAGACTCCGCACGGTGGCTTCCCTTGAAAACAAGGAGGTGTGTGTGTAGGACGTGGCCGTGCGGATGGGCGCTGCTCATTTGGCAAAACGTGCTGAGGTTTTTGCAGCCCCATAGACACAGCCTATGTGGTGCCAACAGGGAAGGGGCAGATATTGCTCATCTCAAGTGATAAAGGTCAATCAGAGCTGTTTCCCTGAAAACCCTCTCCTTGTGCCCATCACCCTGAGGCTTATGCTCGTTTCTGCATGCTTTTGCTGCCTTCTGCCCTACGTTATTCTGCTGTCCCAAAAAAAGAGAACCTGAGAAAGACAGTGCAGAGCTCCCCCTCGGAAGCTGCAGCAGATTTTAATTCAGTGAGGCCCTCACATCCTCTTAGAACGACAAAAAGTTGCTCCTGAGGGCTTTTTTTTTTTTTTTTTTTTTTTAACTTAAACTCTGTTTTAACTTCTGGTGACTAGATAAGACAAAACAAGGATGTTCATATCTGACAGATTAATTAAATACAACTCATCCATTCAATTCAGCACAACAGATCCGTGCTCTGTCGGCACTTCTCACTGCACCTCCACACCACAGAGAACAGGAACACTGAGTGTTCCTGCAGACATCGAAAACAAAAATGCATTAAGAGAAAGGGACACTCACAGATCTATTTCCTGGTGATGTTTTCTCCTCTTCTTTCCTTGTGTCCCTGCCTCTTTCCTCTTGTTCCACTTTGCCCTTTTCAAACCTTGTCCTCTGTCCGCTTGTCTCCATCAAGCTGCACTATTTGCTGCAGTACTGATTAATACCTGTAATATCATGTTCTCAGCTTTCGGAGTTGGCTTTTGTGCCACAAATAGAAGGTTAACTGGAAATGGGCAGCACTGAAGGTGCGTGCAAGGCAGGGCACAGCAAACTGAGAACACGAGGACGTGGAGGACATGGAGGACCCAAGGCCACTCAGCAGGACACGCAGCCACACATGGGCAGCACGGAGAGGCCACATGCCCACCGTGGCTCTGGGCACAGCTCTGAGCACGGCTGCATCCTGGCTCCTGGCTAACATCCCAGGGAAGCAGCTCCTGCTGCTGTCAGCTCCCAGCCATGGGATCTATTGCTGGTGACATTACCACCAGCATTTTTACTGAATGGAAAACAACGATGAAAATAACGTGTCCTGGAAGTCCTTATATTGCCAACTGCCCCATGCCAGCCTGAGGCTGGGTTTCCTCTAGGCACACCGAAGGATGAGCACTGACAGGTGCAGTGAAAGAGATAGTGGCATTTGTTCATTCATAAGCAATTTGTTGGGTAATAGCCTGAGCGCAGCTGCAGAGCAGTGCGGGCACTGGAGTAACCCAGCACTCTGTTTACAAAGTCTGAGAGCTGAAGATCTCATATCCCCCTGCAAGACACCTCTTGGGCACATAAATCACAGCACGAGCAAGGAGGAGCTGTGGAAGCCCACGCTGCACTCCCGTTTGTGTAACCCATCCACAACCACTATAAAAAGCCATGCAAGGAGGTGAATGGGCCCCTACAGTGCTGATAGGAATGGCTGTGCTGCAGGAAGACATTCCAAGCCATGAGTGCCCTCAGCAGACAGCACGCAGAGGGGAAGATAAGAGTTTGGTTTTTGTTTCTTTACTTTCTTCCAGTACCTCAGAAGACTTCAGGTGGGTTTGAAGTTCCACATCCCCTCCTCTCAATAAGTTTTCGTTGTGTTCAGCCCAGCAAGGAGCTCCCCGTGCTGTCAGGCAAGCGCAGCAGCACACCCAGACCTGCCACCCCTGCTGCAGCACTGCTCTGCTCATCAGCCCTGCACTGCAAGAAGAGAAGTAGTGTTTCTCTTCTGCTTCTCCAGCTAATGTAACACCGTGCAGAGCAGCCTCCTGCTTTGAGGAAGGTTCCCCTGCTGCACAAATCCAGGGATAAACACCGAGGAGCCACAATGCATGAATCAGCACATGAAGTTGGGGCTCAGGCCTGGCTGACTCAGAGGCACTCCTACCCCTCCCTGCCTTTCCTGCTCTGTGCAAGTGCAGATGTACTGCAGATGTTTACACATGCGGTTCACTTTCTCTTCCAAACCACAGCACCTGCTCTCTGTTTCCTCCCTGCCTGCGCATGGGGCCACACAGACACAGTCCTTCTGGGACTACAGAGCTGACAGTGTGCTAAGGGACGAGAAATGGACCCTGGGGGAAGCCAGCCTCTGGGAGACAAACCCACCAGGCACAGAGAACCAGTGAGCGCCCCACAGTGCGGCTGTGCCTGGGTGAGGGGCTCAGACTGGCCTCCTCCTGGGAAAAAATGAAAACAAAGCGAGGTTCCACGCTCTTGTGCGCCAAGAGGCTCTTCACTGCAGGCAAGCCTCTGCCACAGGAAATGAGATTTCACTGACACACAGAAATTCCACGGATGGCATCGAGTGCCGCAACGTCTCCCCACAGCTGGGACTCCTCCACCCCCACACTAAGAGCAGAAAGCTCACCTGTAGTTGTACTGGAAGAGCTTCTGGTAGATGGCATGGGGCAGGGAGAAGCAGGCAGCCAGCAGCCAGATCACAGCGATGCTCAGTGCTCCTTTTGTCAGAGACATCCTTTGCTTGAGTGGGTTCAGAATGACCTATAACACAGACTGCACGAGGCTCTTGTCTCATGGGAAAGCAAAGTCCTTCCACCAACACACACATGTATAACACATACATATATATATATGATTTAATGCTATTTAGAAAATAACAGCCATGATTAGGGGAAAGTCCTGCATATCAGAGTGACCTAGAAAATGGGAAACAGTTAATTTCTCAATCTGCTCAGAAGTGCTTTCAGATAAACTTTTTCCTCTATTTCTTTTCCGGGAGAATCATTTTCTTTAAATTTTGTAAAAATAAGTGGAAAAAAATAATCCTGTGCAAATTTCTTCACTTCTGGGTACATCCTTCCATTCAGTATAAATTACGTAAAGAAGCGTGGTTTATTTGAGCTGAGCCCTCTGCCCATCTGGAGACATTAGCTTAGCCTTCATGAAGCTTCCTGAGTTAGATGAAAAGATTTCAGGAGCTTATAGAAGCTCAGCATATGAAAAATTCTGTTTTGGTAGAGGAAAGGAGAGCAAGTGCCTGATAGAAGTGCACAGCCTGGTCTACCTTCTCCTTCCTGCTCTCGCAATACATGGAGCGCTCAGTGCAGCAGGCAGGTGATGCAGTCTGGCAGCAGGCAGTGATGAGCAATGTCTTCTCACAGCTCCAACATGCCCCCAGTATTCCCACAGCAGCCCCTCACCCTGCTGCTCCAGCATCAGTCCTGCAGTTACACTTCACCAACTGGGATTGCTTTTTACTGATGCAGAGAGCTGAGAACCTCTGCCACCTCAAAGCACCCTGCAGCTCAGTGGTGCAGCAAACAGCTAGTGCTGTTTGAGAACACAAGAAGCAGGCAATCAGGTCAGAATTTAAGGTCAGGATGTTAGATGTGTTTTACCTGTTTGACTTAGAAAGCTGAAAAGCTTGAAAATATCCCCTGCATAGCTGAACCACTGCTTTGCTTTTGGCAGTGGCTCTGCTGCCTTTCAAGACCCCCACTGCAAACAAAACCATGCACACCTATCAGCCATGCTATGGCAGCTTGCTTTAACCACCACAAACATAAAGCTCAGCTGGCATCGAAGGGGCTTGGGAGGAGCTGTGCAAGAAGGTGTGGGAGAGCAGGGCCTCACCTGGTGCCTGTCCAGGGCGATGGCTGCCAGGGTGAGCGTGGAGACGTGCAGCGAGCAGTACTGCACGAAGCGGCTGACATGGCACATCGCCTTCCCAAAGATCCAGGTGCTGTTCACAAACCGAACCTGAGGAGAAAACAAAAGCCATCAGCAACCAAACTCCCAGGGAACACCTTGGGCTGCACCTGACCTTGCTGCTGCCCTTTGGCTGCTGGGCAGCTCACCCAAAATCCACGAAGCAGCAATGTGGGATGTTGAAGCACCCTTACATAAGAGCTTATAAGTTAAAATATCGAGTTGAAATGAGTGGTGCTGTTGCAGCCCACCCAGCTTATCCATATAAATAGCATCTACAAACAGCAGTAATTACTTCTTTATTATACCAATAATTACATTTGGACAAAGTGGCCATGCCCTGCTCCTGTGCCACTCCCTGCACATCTGGAGGGCTTTCACTGAAGTCTTTACCTAGCTGCTCACTGTGAGGGACTTGGCTGTTTTTCCCCCAGCTACGACCAGCAGCCACATTGTTCTGAACCCTTGGATTTAAAGTTTGACTTTGCAGTCCTGCTGCATGCATGTTATCGGTTCTGACAAACCCAGACATCCACTCTGCAATCCCCAAGCAGCTCTCCTGACCTGCGGCAGTTTGTCAGCACACCTAGAGAGACTTCAGAGTCCTTTAGGAAACAGAGTCCAACAGAGCCAAGGGAGCCCCCTGTTTGCTGGACGTTGCTTTACCCGTGCAGCAGAGCCATCCATTAGGCTTGGCTGTGTTGGGTTCACACCTCAGTTCTAGCACAGCAACCACCAGACTGCACATTTCTGGGGCGAGTGCCCCTGGCCAACAGGACTGCCCTGCGTGCCACCTACCAGAGTGAAGGGCGTGTTGAGCAATGTGATCATGATGTCAGACACAGCCAGGTTGACGATGAACAGGCTGGTGGCCGAGTGCATCCTCTTGTTCTTCAGCACCACATGGCACACCAGCACGTTCCCAAAGAGAGACATGATGATAATCACTGAGTACACCACGATCAGGAGAGCCTTCACAGTTGGTTTCTGGGATTCTGGCTCGTATCGAGCCAGCTCCGCAAACTTCTCCCACTCCACAATGCGGCTGTCTGTCCAGTTGAAGGCAGTCCTGTTGGTTGCTTGGTAGATGGACATGAGTTTGGTCAAGGAATAGTAACGGTCAAACTCCTCAAGATAAGCTGCTATCTGTGCCTGGTGGGATGGAAGCAGCACGTGAGGCATGGTGGGTGAACACAGGTCATTGCTCAGCAGGGCATCACCGGACTGCCGACACAGCAGTGGCCCACCAGCCACACCTGCTCAGCTCTCTGGGAAGCTGGTGAAGATGCAGCTGGCACTGCGAGCAATGCCTGTAGGTGCACAGCCTCAAAGGTGCAACAGGCTCCCAGGGAGCAGCACCAGGGAGAACTTACAGCAGAGGCCTCTGCACAGCGCTGGTTTGGGGCTGTGCACTCCCAACTCCTCCGCATACCAGGAGCTGCAATAGCTCCACAGGTGGGCTGGAGAGATTAACTCATTATTACACAGAGCACATGTAGGAATGGGCATTTGTCAGGTTGTTTTTATTCGTTCTCAGATGAGTGCACTTTTCCTCCAACTTTCAGGGAAGGATGTTCTGGTGCTGCTCTCATCCCATACTTCAGAACAGTTGTTTCTTTTCTGCTGAAAGATTAAACAAGTTCATTTAGGGTGTCATTTTTGAGATCACAGCTAGCTGTTGTATGCACCTAACCCCAGCAATTACCCTGGAGTTGTTCAGAACTTGAAAAATCACATCAGAAGTTAACTTCAGTCTATCTCATACTAAAAAAAAAAAAAAAAAAAAAAAACAAACAGCTAAATTCTGTTCAGTTTCATCTCCAGTGAGAAAGCAATCTGCCCAGCAAAGGTAACACTCAGCAGTAAAGAGGTACACAGGTCAAAAAGCACCCTCACAGCATATACAAACCAGCACACAGCATCAGAAAACTCATCAGGCATAAAAATCACTACTTTCTCACCTCTCAACCTCCTTTTCTCGTTTTTAGGTATTTCTGGTGATTTCAGATTGATCTGTTGTTGTTAGGAACTTAAGAAGCACTCATACCATTACATCCAGCTATGCAGCACACAGGAGGAGAAAGTTGTTAGGAAAGCATCAGGATTTCAGCAAGGAGATGCCTTGCTTTTGTGCCCCATGGCTGTGTACACAAATAGTGATCTCGTATGGAGGGCAGGATTAAGAAGCAGCATTCTCGGAGCTGCAGAAACTCACCAAGATGTCAGGAGGCCGCAATGCTCACCCAGCAATGCAAGCATCCAGAACTGCACCCACCTGGGTGGATGCCCACCGGGGTGCTGAAGGGCCCACAGTGAGGACCCCGTGCTATCACACCAAGGAGCTGAGCCAGCCCAAAATCAAACAAGTGGTGTTCCCAGCTGCTGACCCGGCCAACCTCATGGCTTATTTCTCCCAAGAGAGGCTCAGGAACAGGAGAGCTTAAGGAGATGATGGAGCTGTGACCTGATTTTCCAGCATGGAACTCCTTAAGAATTTCTGTATCAGTCAAACATGGCTGAAGCAATTGTTGGAGCTCGGCACTGGCTGCAGCCTCAAGCAGAGCAAAGGTGCAGCAGGGACAGCATCCTGCTTTCCTGGGGAGGTGCACGCACTCTGCACCACGGTTTAATACAACAAGCGTTCAGCTTGATAACTCCAAGTAACCCGAAGGATCAGAGAGGGAAATTCCACCCAGCTCAGCCTTCCCCCGCCCTTCTGCCCCGGGTGCCTGCAGGCGGCCGCAGCACCCACGGCTCCAGCTCAGCCCTTTCTGTTGCAGAAGCGCTCACCTTTCATCACAAAGAATTTAAAGGCACCTCAGCGACAACCGTCTGTACGATCTGAACTCTAAACACAAACCAACGCTTCACCCCCCGAACCGAGCAAGCCTCTAGGGAAGAGCACGCAGGGCGCAAAGCGCGAGTTAAACGCGGTTTCCCAACAGACTCCAACATAACAGAGGGAGAAAAACTCCCCGCCCCTTACCGGCTGTGCCGCCGCCGGCTGCTCCGGCTCGGACCCCCTCGGGCTCGAAGCTCCGCCGGACCCGCGCAGCGCGGAGCCGCCGCGCCCCACACGTGCAGCCCGGGTGCAGCTCCGCGCCCCTCTGCGCTCCTCTGGCTTTAGCGGAGATCGGCGCTCGGAGGCAGAGCCCGACGGCGCGCCCCGTGCCGGGCTGTCGGAGCGGTCGGAGCACGGCGGGGAGCGCGATTCGTCCGCGGGTGTGCGTGAGGTTCATGAGAAAGCAGCGCCGCGGCTCGGGGAGCGCTCTCATGTATCGCCGCGCCGTCGGTGCGCACGTGCTTCGCAGGTCAGGCAGAGTGAAGCTTCCCGCACGGAGCGCTGTGGGAACGCTCCGCTGCGGCTCCCGCGCAGAAGGGGAGAGCGTAGGTCGCTCAGAATGTTGTGCCTCCTATTGCTACAGTCAGAAAGGTTAACGTGGTGGAAAGGTGATATAGGAGTGAAACAGCAAAAGGGATTAACGCGGATGGGACGGTGTTACAAAGGGAAAGCGCTCACCCGTCTCCAAAAATCTCGGCTCACGAGGAAACTCTACAAGAGGGAATCTCCACCCAGAGATCCTTCCCCAGTGGGGGTCACCCCTTCCATGAGGTCTGTGAGAGGTGCAGCCAGGCTCCACCCTTCCTGTCACACAGCTGAATCTCCTTCACCTGCGCTCCCAGGGCTGGCCGGGTCCTTCCCCCAGGCGATCCACCAGTGGTTCAGGCCCGAACTCAACAGTTCCCATACACCTACCTATTTCCATGGAAACTCCAACAAATACAAAAGTGCAATAACGCTATTTGAGAAAGTTCTCAGTTGCAAAATACTGTTTTTCAACGTAGTCACCACCGTTAAGTGTGTGTTTTCACCAGCAGTGAGCAAGAGCTGCATAACATGCTTATAAATATCTGCACCAGTGGAGGTGAGCTGCTGTCACCTGCTGAAACGCACCACCCTCTCCTCACTGTGCTCACATGCACTGTTTGGTCTCTGTAAATGCTCAGCAAGGTGAATGGCAATTGGTGCCATCTTTTCTGCATAGAAAAATTCCGTGCCCACCATTTGCTCCGTATGTACTTCTATGTCAGACACCGTTTTGTCAGACCATCTTTCTGCTGCCATGGATCACACAGCAACAAAATGTGATGGAATATCGATGGGAAGGTTCAGCTTCTGCTGCCAACTCTCACCAGCGTCCACCTCTGACCAACATAGGAGCCATTTCTTTTGTAGCAGCCCTCATGGTCCACAAACTTCATTCTCTCATTGTAAAAGGGTGGAATAGAGCAGACAGGATGCTCAGTGCATGCAGTGAAATTGTCACATCTCTTTGGATACAGGCTGTTCGCCAGTTCTTGTGGAAAAAAAAGAACAGGATTCTTTTCTTCTAATTCTGAGACATTTGGATGATCTCAAAAGTCATCAGCAGGAGCAGGAAGGACACGTTGGCCACCCATCCATGTGGGCTGCCCACACACACACCCCTGATGCAGAGGATGGAAGTCTGATCTCCACAGATTAATTCCCAGAACAGCAGGTGAAGGAAGTCAGTGCCTACGGCACCTTTCTGACGGGGCAGTGCTGTGAAGGCCGGCTGGAGGCTCAGTGGAGATCTCTGTGCATTTCACAGGGCTCTGGATCCTCCCAGGTGCGTAGAGCCCTGCGGCGCCCTGTGGGCACGGAGCCCTGCGGCATCCCTGGGGCACAGAGCATCTGCATGTATGGGTAATGCAATTAACAGAGAACAAAAATCACAGCAAGCACAACAATCTCCAAGCTTGAAATCTCGAAGTGGGGCTTTTAGTGGAATTTCAGCCCTGATGGATTCTTCTTAAGTAAGCACTCTTCCCGGGCCTGCAGATCCTTGGCAGATGCAGACAGCCTCACAAGAAACAAAGGTGATTTTGGTCTCAGACACAGATATTGGAAGATACGTGTTTGAACTGGAGATTGTAGTCATTTCGATTTCCACCATGTGCAGCTCACACCTTATTAAAAAGAAGAAAGGTTTTGGATTCTGTCCTCCTCCCATCTCCTCTGTGGCTGTGGCTCTGTTTGCAGCCACTTTCCCTCTGCACAGGGGAACCCAGCCCATGTCTCCTTCCCAGAGTGGGGTGTCCTGAGTTACTGTGTGGTTGGAGTTGGCCACAGCCACATAACCTCTCTCAAAGCACGCAGACAGTGATGAACCTTTTCACAATTGCACACTTCTGCAGTTCGGGCACCTGGTGCAGCTGGTGCTGCGTCTGCCAGAGGCTTTTGGAGAAACCACTGAAAATCTTTGCAAATAATAATAAATAGCAGAGGCACTGCTCTGAAATGGGAATCCTCCCCATCGGAGGGAAGAGACAGCCTTGGGATGGATGTTTCCTGGGGTCTAAGTGCTGCCCACCCCAAACCTGTGACAAACCTCCAGTTGCTCTCAGCAGGAGAGAAGTCTGTACTTACTGTACCTTCTTGAGGCATGTAAGGACATTCTGCACAAGTGATCTTGTAGGCCTCTTTTTCTTTTTTTTCCTCTGAAGTCATTTCCATCTGGACTATGAGATTCCTTGCATCTGAAGAGCCATTGCCTTATTCTGTCTATAAGCCTGTGTGTGCTTCATGTCTTGCCCAGTGTGGTGTTGGCTTTATACTGCCAGCACATTCAGAAATTAGAGCAATGAGCTTAATCAGATCCTCAGCAGGATCTCAGACACATTATCTTTCTTCAGATGCAAAGGATTTATTTGCAGGTATGCATTAGAACCTCCTGAAACATTCAGAATGAAACTCAGTGCAGTCCCATCCCTGCATCCTATCTTCCTTTCACAGTAATCCCCACTGACCCTCAGCTGTGTTTGGTTCCTGCATGCAGACAGGTGAGCAGAGATGGAGGGCAGCCCACTGTGCTGAAATCAGCTGAAATCAGGCTGTTTTAGCACAACTCACACCAACAACAAGTGCTGTGCCGTGGCTTCCAGGCTCCCACCTGGCAGATGTGCAGCAGATCTGGGTGCTGCCCTCATGGCAGTTCCCCCACATCCATCCCTCAACTGTCCAGGTGTGCTGGGAGAGCAGTGCCTGAGCTGTGGAAGAAAATTGTTCAGGGTTTTCTGTGTTGATTTCCTTCAGCAAAATGCAAGTTGCCCACGTGTCTGGGGAGGCTTTGCAGCTGAAGATGTTAAAGGCATTCAGTATTTTTCCTTTGGGTGTCTTTCTGTTAAATGCCAGAAGGTTAATTTGTCTCCTGAAGGGTTGGGAGCTCTCTGGAGAAATGCAGAGATGATGCACAGACATGAAACCAGAGGCATTGTAAGTTCAGAGCCACAAGAAAGCTCCTTTGCTCTCAGATATTGATATTTATTGCCATCATTATATTTTGAGGTACAGAAGGTGAAGCCAATGCCCTGCAATACCTTCTGCCATGCATGGCACCCACAGGCACAGCTCAGTGTGTGCAGCTGCTCACCTTTCCCTCATGTAAAGCCAGCTCGAGTGCACACAGGGCAGCCAAGGTCTGAATTCATAACTTCTGAACTGCACCAGGCTGCTCCCATCAGCCCCGTGCCCTCAGAGCTCAGCTCTCTGCCACGGCTGTGAGCCTCCCTCCATGGAGCTGAGTGGAGCTGTGCCAACCTGGGCTAAAGATAAGGATACTATGGGATTTGGCAGTGGTGAGACAGGTTAGTTTTACCCTACTGGTGAGGTGTTGCTGCTCTAGTAATGCACATCATAAGCCAGTGGGTGGAGGGATAAGATCCATAAGAATGGCTTCAATGGCAGGAACAAGAAGAAGACAACAGTGCAATTGCAATTGCGTTTTGCAATTTTTTTGTCCTTTTTATCCGTTACAATCACACGGACTGCCATCAGCTGTGCACTCCGTTCCCACCTGACTGCTGGCAGCACGGTTTCCATGCAGAATGAAGGCAGCAGAGAGCAATGAGAGCAGCAACTCCTGCCGGCACCTTTGTGCCCGTGGCAGCTGAGGGCACAGCAGCACACCGCAGCCCTGGCGATGGGAGGAGCAGAGCCCGGCGCTTCTGACGTTTTCCTTTGCAGTGGTAAAGCTGCGGCTCCCGCAGCCTCCAAGCCTTTCACAGCCCTGATTGAGTCCTTCCTCCTAACAGGTGTTGGAATACAGGATGGAAAAAGAAACCAAATCCACTTTTCCTTAACAGAAAACTCACTGCTAACAGAAATGGAAAAGGTCAGTGAATACATTTACTTCTTCATCTACAGGAACACATTTTACTTTTTGGTGCACAGTGTGTGAAAATGCAGTAACATAAGTGAGAAACACCCGAGTCCATTGTGAGACCACGCAGCAGCACTGAGCAGCACACTTCTTCCTGCACCCACACGGAGCCCTGCTGCCTTAGTGGAAGGCTCAGAGCTCATTCCCCATTCAGTCCTGAGCACAAACCCTGAACACAAGTCTGCCTGCAAGCACCCTGCTGGTCCGAGCCTGCAGAGCTGCAGCTGTGCAGGAAAACTTTGTTAAGGGGATCCGTCCGTCTGGATCTCCTCCTGCCCCCCAGGGCTCCTCCTGGATTAATCTGAGCATGCAGGTCTTGTCCAGCCCTGAGCTCAGGTCCCACCCATTCTCCTTCCAGTTTTCATCCCTGCCCCAGCTGAACCTGTTAGGAAACCTAACACAAATAAAGTCCCCTCTGCTTTTCTCTCTCCCATCTGACGCATTTACTATCAAGTGGCCCTGGGATCAGGTGGATTCATCTTTCAAGCATATTTTCTTTTTTTATGACTATGCTGAGCCTGGAATTTAAATGCATGTTAATGTTCTGTGTTTTCTCTTGCACCAATTAGCCCTGCAAGCACAGAAGCCAAATCTTTCCTGCAGGTGCATAGATGGCCTCAGAGGAGAAACGCCATGAACCTCTCCTTACTTTGTTCTCTTTGTTAGTTTAGGAGTATGAACAATTAAAACTGAAGAGGTCTTTCCTTTTCATACAGAAAATGTATTCCAAACGCAGGGCCTGGCGAGAAATTTTCCTCATTCTATTCGGTTTGGCTGTGTTAATGAACAGAGTATAATCTAAGTGAAAAGCTGACAGCCCATCCAGGTTGCTGTGGTCACTGCTGCTGCTGAGGAGGAGGAACACCCAGCACTGACCTACACTGAGCTAAGGAACTGAGCACTAAAATCCTCCTGTTAGGAAAAGTCATCTCTTGTCAACACTGGAGATCTCAAACGAGAGCACAGAAAAACTTCTGGACTATTGTCCTCTGTTTATTTTTGCAGCCTAAGCTGCCACTCTGATTCAGGAATAGTGTTTATCTATCCCAAAAGAGAAAATGGTGCAGAAGAGTCTGTTACAGCTACATGGGGCTGCAAACAACGACAGGCCAATATGCTGCTTTGCCTGCATTTAAAGCAATCATAAATGGACAGCCTCCCCACATGCAAGGAGCAGCTCATCGTCAGAAAGATGTGCTGAGGCTGCAGGGAGTTCCAAGGCAGCAGCATCTCCACACACAGCTCTGGATACAGCAGAAGGCCCCAGGAAATGTGGGCTCTCTCCTTGTGAATGCAGCTGAGAGTAACACCTGAAGGGCTGAACTCTCATCGGCTCAGAAGCAGTGCTTTCAAGCACCACCACACAGCACCTTCTTTCTGAGCAGTGCAGACCGTTTATTGAGGCAGAGCCTCAATAGCTGCTGAGGGCAGCAGAGGCACAAAGGGCGGCTCTGGGCACTGCAGCAGAGCCCCACAGCACACAACTCCCACAGTGCAGCTGCGGGGCTCAGAGGAGTCAGAACTGTGGCACAGCCTCGTCATCAGCAGAGGGGTGAGACAGCATGGAAAGATTCATAGGAGGGAGAAACCACTTCATGGTTTCAGAAAGCAGATGAGAACAAGCTGTTATTCTTAGGCGGGGAGCAGACTAGGCCTTCAGGTGCAAACTGAAGGTTTAACTCCTACTGAAACGCCAGAGCACTTTGAGATGTGGGGACTAGAACTTTCAGCTGCATCACTGTGAAAAACAGCCACTGCATGGTACAAATGAGAACCTATTTCCAAAGGTGTAAATCAGACTCCACTGAGCCCCAGGCTGCTCTCTCTAAGCTCCTCCTGCTATTGAAGCTCCTTAAAGAATGGGATAATTCTCCTTACTTCACGTTATGCATTGTTGACAGATTTACAGACTTCAGGCCATGAAGAACTTAATGGGTACCCAGGAACCCTTGGGTAACGTGTAACCTGTCCCATTTTCTATGCCCGTGGCAAAGTGCCCTGCAGTTTCCTGCTGGAATGCTGCTAAAATAGAAGGGAAATTTTTTCCTCGTGAATCAGCACAACCGGTATCTTTTGCTTGTTTTATCTGGCTGAGTAATTTCTGCCTGGGAGGGAGAAAATTGTAGTCCTGTGAAACATCCATGGCCAAACATCAGCAGACCCCAGTGGGTGACTCTGGGTGACTTGGAAACCAAATATCGAGACCGTTTCTAACTTCCCCTTCTATCTCCCAGCTCTTGGTTAGACGTTGCTGACCGCTGAGCTGCACAGAGCATCCCTGCAGCCGCAGGGCAGCAGCGCACCGAGTGCCGCCGGTGCCACATCGCCGCCTAATCGCACCGCTGCCCTCCGTGCTGCGGCGGTTCGGTGACCATGGGCAGAGCCCATTCCTTGCAAAGGGACGCTGCTGTTGTGTCTGCTCGGCTCCGAAGGCTCTGCGCACAGATCTGCCTGGGATCAGCAGGCCGAGGGGTGGATGGCAGCGTCGGGCCGCGGTGCGCCGGGACAGCCGGCACGGCTCGGCTCTGGTACGGCTCCGTGCGCAGCGCTCGGCTCCGGGTGGGACGGGGCCTTTCTTCTCTGCCTCTGCGGAGGATCTGGCAGGGTCTGAAGGACAGAACCGTTTGTTATCTTTCAAAAGGAGCGAAAGGAAATGTTTTCCTACAGCACAAGGGGTAAGGTCGGCACCCGGCTGATTAACGCGATTGGAATCTCCTCCCCCGTCTGCCTCGGGAGCAGCGCTCTGTAGCGGCGGTGCGGGGCTCCGCGCAAAGCTGCAGGGGCAGCGCGGCCAAAGTCCCGGCACGGCACGGAGCGGCTCGGCCGCACGCTCGGGCGGCGGTCGCTGGTGCAACACGGGGGCGCAAAGGAGAGGCCAGGCCGAGCCGTGGGGGGTTGCTCAGGGTTTTCTCCATGCCGCCGAGCGGGCGGTGCTGCGCTCCCTACGGCCGAGCTGTGAACCAGTGGAGTTTGTTCCGGCTTTGCATCCAGAGCCAAAACTGGGAGAAAAGCCCAAGCGGACGTAAGAAGCGTTTTGTTACTTCTGCCGCCCTGGCGCCAGTTCGGAGGTTCGCAGGGAGTCTCACAGTGCGTGAGATCTCCGAAATCCGGTCACTCGCAGTCACTTTCACAGAGAGCTGCGGGTTCCGTGCGAAGAGGGGCCGTAACAGCCCGGCCGATGAAAGCTCGAAGTTTTCACAACGCTGCTGCGTGCCGGCACCGCGCGAAGCCGCGGACCTGCGGGGAGCAGCCCGTTCCGACCCCCCGTGCCGCTGTCACCGCCCCGTCCCCTCCTCGCAGAGCTCGATGTCCGCCCGCCCCTCCCTCCCACCGGGAGCCCCGCGGTGCCGTCAGACCTCAGCCTCTCCGCGGCGTTTACGTGAAAGGTCGGCATCTGACTCATGACTCCAATGCGGTGGTATTTTTGGCTGTGTTTTAATCATTTTCCCCTCTATGTCTCATGCGCTGCCTGCGAGAACTTCTTGGCCTCCCAATTATGGTGAAAGTGGGTGATTAGTGATAGACGAACTCAGGAACTATTTTGGAATGATTGGCAAACTCCGAATGCAGTCCAACAGTACGAATTGCTCATTTATCATCCCCACTCTGGTGCTGTGTGTATCCCAACGATGGAATAAATATTGGACCAGCCGTCCCACGCTGTGGCTGGAGGGCAGAAAGCACGAGAGCTCACATTTGTCTGCTATGAATTTTTACCTTAAAGTCATGGGGCTTAATATTAAATTTGCCAATGCAAAAAGAACGGACAAATCCCACTCATCACTAGACATTAACTTGAGGACTCCTTTCCATTTACAGAGAAAGAACGAGCACTTTTCTGTACCCTGAAGACAACCCCATGCTCTTGCTGCTTCAGCTATAGGCATTCCAGTCCAGATCACATGAACTCCCACATGTCTCTGACATCTAATTCGTGTTCCCCAGTCTAGACCCATCATGCCCAGCTATTTCACTCCTGAGACCGCAGCAATTTAAAAAATGTGTTTCCTCCACAGCACTTTTCTCTCATCCTAACATTGTCTCTTCTGCCTCGTTGTTCAGCACGTGTTAATTCATACCCAGCACTCTTGTGAAGCAGAGGCATTTCTACCATTAACTTCAGTTTACGGGAAGGGGAGAGCTGAGAAATTCAATGATTTGCTGAAGGTACAGAGGTAGAACCAGACAACAAGGGAGCACGAGCTGCAGGTCCATCCACCTGCATCCCATCCTTCTCTGAGCAGCCAATAGAGCTCCACACTGCACTGTGCTCACATCTCACCTTCTATATTTCCACACAACCTTTTAAAACAAATTCTGCGGCCATTCGAGTGTCATAACAGTAAGAGAACTCTTCCTTCCCTCCCTCTTCTGCCAGGCAGACCCACAGTAACATTTGAAGTGAAAGAAGCCTTCCATCAGCTTGAAGACGCCGTTTTGTGTTCAGCCGTGCTGTGGGGCTCCACCTCCCACATGTCCGGTGTGGAGCCAGCCGGTACCCGCACAGCTCTGCCCCCAGCAGGGCTTTGTGTGCCCGGGGAGCAGCTGTGAGCACTGAGCAGCACGCCGAGGTGCAGCGATAACGTCGTTCCCCAACACCAGCACGGCTCTGACATGCAGAGGCGGTATCTGCCGGCTTCCCAGAAGTGAAGCTTTCTCAGCTGTTTTTATTTTTGCTGAGTGACGTGTTGGACAAATAGGAGCAGTTCGCTGTGCCCCAGCTGTCACAGGGCCGAGTCGCACAGAGCTGCCGACTGTGCTTGACGCTGGAACAAACAAGTGCTGCCTCTCTGCACTCAGCGCGTATCTGTGCTGGATGCTGCATATACTGGAAACGCGTATCAGCTCATAGAGGCCTGGATTGCCAAAAGGCAGAACCCAGGTTGAGGAGGTGTCAGTAAGGGTGTTTCTGAAGATCTCCACAAGCTCAGTCGGCAAAGAATAACCCTGAAAAACTGTTTGTACAGCACTTTGATTTGTACCCATAGGATGCTGTAGTCTTCAGATGCAACCAGAAGACAAAGCAGAGAGCATGCAGCAGGTTAGGGCACACACTTCTCTGATATAAACATCACATCTTATTAATTCAGACTTGAAGCGAACTGTCACATTTCACAACAAGGTCACTTCTTTCCTTCCCTGCTTCTCATTTGAGTTTGGGTGTTATTTTTCTATTGAATTTTGCACTGTCGTTTTGATGCGCGTTTATTGTTCCAAGAAATGTATCAGAGCTTCCTTGCAGCACGAGGTATGACTTCATTTGATCAACTGACTGAAGGCTGAGTGGAATTCATGACACTTCTCTGGTAGTCAGCACTCACTGGTGAGGAACAGGCTGGGCTGCGGTCAGTGCCTGGCCCATGTCCGGAACAGTGAGGCCCAGAAAACATCGGAGTGCTTTTCTGGGTCTCACATCCACCAACGCGGCGAAGAACTTGAGATACCTTGTAGTTAACTGAAGACCCTGAGCCGCAGTGAAAGGAAGGTCTGTGCCGGCACCTTCAGGCCATAGAGGCAGGGGGAAGCAGAGCCTCCACCGCCCGTCCTCCCCAGCCAGGTGCGCAGACCGCAGGCTCTGTTCGGCAGCGCCCCCGCAGCGACCTCGGTGCGGCGGCCCGCAGCGCCACCTGGCGGTCATGGCGGGGAGGTGACACCGAGCGGAAGGCGAGAGGGGAGGCGGCCGCGCTCGAGCAGCGGAGCACCTGAAGATCTTCAGGATGATTTTCAGTTTCCATGAAGTAGAAAAGCATTCCTCTTGAGCGCCTGTGCCTCAGACGCGGTCTTCCTGCGTGGGTAGATGCTGAAGAACCCCCTCCAGGGAAGTGAATCACGCAGCTCCAGCCCACCGGGGTCAGAAGGAGACCATCCCGCAGAGAACTGCCCCCCAAGTGCCAGGCGAAGGATGTAATGGCACGCTCTTGGGACAAGCAGAGGCACAAGGACGGCTCCATCTCTGCCTGCGGATACCCACGTGCCCGGTGGGATCTCACCTGACCGAGCCCCCAGCACACTCTGGTGGGAGGAAACTCCCTTTGTCCTCATTCACGTTACCAACTTGCTAAGCACGCTGCCTCTTTGCAAAGCAAAGGGGAAAAACATGGGAGAAACTAGCACTACTGGCAGCAACCAGAAAAGCATCTTCGATCACTGGAGTTTTTTGGGGTGCTCTCCTGCTGCCCCAGTACTCCCTCAAGATGGATGGAGGCACGTGCAGAAGGGTGGCAGGCAGTTACGCTCCTCGCCCTTTAAGCTTTGGTCTGAAATGTAATACTTCAGGAATATCATGGCTTAAACAATTTTAGTCAGTGAGTCAGTTCAGGATTAGCAGCCCACAGAGGGAGGGTAGTCACTCTCCCTCGTAAATCAGCAACCAACAAGCTCTTTCCTTTGATGAATGTTGTTTTAAAGACAACACTCTTATTAGCTCCAAGAACACTGCCCATTAATCTTGGCAAAGGAACACTGCATCCTCCTCCCCCCGTAGCTTTGTTCCTGGGACTACTGACAGCCTCACCCAGAGAGAAAAGAGGGATGGGGCAGAGGAGACCAAAAGTGCTGAGGTGCCAACAGTCATGTGGAGAGGCAGAGGCCATCACAGGCAGTCACCCCAGATAATGGGATGTAGCACATAAGTGCTTGCGAGGCTTCCAGACCTAAAACGCTTAGGAGACAACCAAACCTCTGCCTGCCTTTGAGCTTGCCTGATTTTGGAAGAGGGAGTGGGAGAGAATCTGTGCCAAGAGTGGTTCCAAATCTGGGTAACATTTGTCCAGCTTATTGATTGTCACAGAAGTTCTGTTTTCACATGAACCACACTTCTTTTCATTGACTTTTGCTGTTTTACCAGTAATTCACTCCTTCACCACTTAACTGAGCTCTGCAGTTTGACCACAACTCTGTGCGTGCAGTGATCTCAGCAGAGATGTGCTGGGGGAGGGTGGCAGTTACATAAGCCATGGCAGCAGGCAAAGCTGCTGAGGAACAGAGAAGCTTCTTACACCTGGTTTGCATTTCATGTTTCGGAAAATCGAGAAAAAAATCTGTGATCATCCATTCTGGAGAGGGGTGATTTATTTTGGTGATGCCATTGGAGAGCCTCTGGGTCTGATTCTGAGCAGAAAAACGTCCCAGACACTCTCTGATTATTTATTCTCACTTGCAAGGCATCATGGAAGGGCGGTAACAGAAACAGCTGCCAAAATGTGATCCAATCCCATATAAGATCCTCAACCGGATTTGTTTGTGATCTAACGACTGGTCCCTGAAGCCCTGGGGAAGGTCTGCCCCTCTTACACACTGTCTATGAGGGTACTGTATTTCAAATGAGGCTTGCACACCTATACACATATAAACACAAACACACACACAGGCACACCCCCATTTTCAAGGGTGCAGGGGGGTCGGCTGTTCTCTCTAAAACCATGCTACGTTTTGTGGAACCGAAGAGACCAATGCTGCTCTCCGGTGGATTTGGAGCACAGGGAGGATCCCATGCCCGGGTTGGAAGCACTCAGAAGCGCCTTTCAGCCCTGCCTGGCAGCTGCTCAGCCTCCCACTGAACGACGCTGCCCAGATGTTCTGCTCCCGCTGTGATGTGAGCAGCAAAGGAACGCTGGTGACTCACAGCATCATTTCTATTTATTCCTCATGGGCTTCTTGCCACCTTAATATTGTCTCAGCTCACACGAACAAGAACACTTATTTAGAACAGCTCTGTTCTTATAAACTCTTTATTCCTTCTTCCTGGAAACCCTTTTTTTTGCCTTCTCTCCAGACACTCTAGGAGACCCTTTTCTACACTACACTTCATTAGAAAAGTGGCCAGTGAGATGCCAGAGTAGCTTTTAAAATTCACAGCCAGCGCTCATTTTTAGACTTCCCATTTACACAGAAGGTTGAGGGCCCCATTGACAACACAGCTTAGTGTTGCTTCAGACCATTCCCTTATCCTTACTGAAACATAAAGATTTGTTGTAACTTCATAACACGACGGAAAGTACAGCAGTAATAGCAGGGTGGCAAAGCCTTTAGCTGCAGCAAATGAGAACAAGCCAAAATGGTACAGCTGTGGATGCAGAAACAAATGAAAAAGCTCTGCTTACCTTTGGAAGGCTTCAGATCTCCAGCAAGACACCCTCACCTCCACTGCCAACCCATAAATGAGGTCTGTGCAGGGGTGGATCCTGGCTCCATCCCTTCCATCACTCTGTACATTGCTTGCACCTGAGCTCCCCTGTGCTGGCCCTGCCATCACTGTGCTCCATCACTGCTTCAGGCCATGACTGAGCATTGCCACCACATTTGTAAATCAGCAAAATATATTAAGAAAGGGAAAGTAAACCTGGGGCCAGAATGCCCTAATAAGAGAACGGTGGGACTCCACGTGAAAGGTGAACACTTCACTCTGCACTGACTTAGCTGGAGAGAAGCTGGAAGTATCTCCTCAGGTAGCCCCAAAGAGGCCATGATAACAAGGAGGGAGACCAGAAGGAAGAAGAAGATTCAGTTCATTTAAGAAATGTTGGGCCATGGGGAAAGTGGGACTGGCATTTATATTCACACACAGTAATTACTGCGGAGCTGAGCACATCTCTGTGAGTTTCCTGGAGCGAGGATATAAGGCAGGGCACTTTGTTAGGTACTTTGCTTCAGGAGCTGCTGTTAAAGGCCAAAGAGATTCAGCAAATTAAGGAAAGGAAAAATCATACTTTGTCACAGTAGTGACCATATCAACAGTCGGACTGCAAAACTGCAAAGAGTAAAACAGATTAAAATCCTTCCAGGAAGAAACAGACATTCTGGGGCAAAGCTGAGCTTCGTTTCTCTTCTGTTCAAAGAGGAACCACAGCTGAAGTAAAAAAAAACCTTTCAGTCTTAGCCATGAGCTGTGCAGGCAGGAGCCATCTCCCCATGGGAGCAGCATCCACCCCCCTCCTGCTCCAGCTTTTGTTCCCTAGCAAGGCAAAGCAAAGGGGGAAATGTGGCATCCTTACAACCCCCAAGCTTTGCACAGTTTTGGGCACCAGGGGAGCACAGTACAGCCAACCCTGGGCACAGCTGGCATCTCCCATGGATTCTGCACCAGGGAGGTGAAAGAACAGTTCTGGGACGCGGGCAGAGCTTTTCCTTCCCATAAAGCTCTGCCTTCAGCCTCTGTGCTCTGAAGCACCACTCTGCACAATCAGAGCAGCTGGGCTGAATGGCTCGGCGCAATCTTGTTTGGCCAATACTTCATCTGAATATATCAACTTTTGATGACCTTCCTCTCTGTGTTCCTAAGTACCAACACTGCAAGTTATGTGACAGGAGCTGGCAGCGTGCATTAAAGCAGCTTTCCGGGATGTCATTTCAACTCGAGATAATGGAAAGCTCTAAGTATTTTTAATAACACCCTGTAATTTTTTTTCTTCCAGATAGAAATGATGAAGGAGGGGAAAATAAAAACAAAATACATGAGGAATGTGTGCTTTTCTCTTATGTTACATTTCTGCTGGAAGCTGTGAAGATTTCTGTGCCTTATGAAATGCTGAAACTTTCTCTCTTGTGTTGATGTAGCAAAGGAGCCCAACAGGTGAAGGGTGAGATCCAAACCCAAGCTGCAAACTCAGAGCAGCTGTGCTGCTCCTCTCTGCCCATCAGTACAGCATCCCACTGAGACAGAAACATGTCTGTGGGAGGAGAGGGAAGAGCGGATGGCACAGAAGGGCAGCATTCAGCACTTCAAACACTCCCAGAACTTTTGCAAACATGAGGCGGTTGCTCTCAATATTGAAGGTGTGTAGATGTTAGTGAGGTGTGGATGTGATTTTTGCTGTGCTGCTTCAGAGGAGTTTTACCGCAGCACTAATTCAAAGGAGACGAAGTTCATGTCTTCAGCTGTCAGCTGCTAAAACAGTGGAAAATGGGGCTTTGATGGGTGTGGTAAGGGGAGCAGGGTAAGGGTGAGTTCGTGCCCCTCATTCTGCTCCTCCTGAGGCAGCCCGGCCTCCAGCCTGCAGCATCACCCGTCCCCTCCTCTGATGAGAGACGTTGCTCTGCTTTTCATTCCTCCACAGAAGTTTCTTTGAAAGGGTAGATAACAGCAGGACAAGGGGAAATGGTTTGAAGTTGAGGGAGAGAAGATTGAGGTTGGATGTCAGGGGGAAGTTCTTCGCTATGACAGTGGTGAGGTGCTGGAACAGCTGCCCAGAGAGGCTGTGATGCCCCGTCCATCCCTGGAGGTGTTCAAGGCCAGGTCGGATGGGGCCCTGGGCAGCCTGGGCTGCTGTGAAATGTGGAGGTTGGTGGCCCTGCGTGTGGCAGGGGGTGGGAGCTTCGTGATCCTTGAGGTCCGTTCCAACCTGGGCCATTCTGTGATTCCGTGATTCTTTAGTTACCTCTTTTTTCCAATGGTTCCAAGCAGACGAGGACCATAACTGTTCAGATCCTTTCTACACGACGTTCTCAGCATCCTTTCCTATGACAGGGAACTGAGGGAAGCAAACGTTGTGTACACTGGGCTTTCCGTATGAAAAATATGGAGTCTTACGATGTTAAGCCTGATGTGGAGGACATAGAAGAAGAGTGGACAAAAGTCCATTCATGAGAAGAAATGGAGAAAAAAGATAGCACAAAGCAGCCTTCAGAGCAGCAATCAGACTTTGGCAGACACTGAAAGAGGAAAAATACGTGTGGGATTTCTGTTTGTTTTAACATCCCCAGGGCGACTGTTTTGCAATCCCTGGGTTTTGTGTATATTTGGTTGCAATATTCTTACTAGCAAATAGTCATAATCTGGAAAGGAGAGGCACTGTCAGAGGACAAAGGCCGATGTTGTCAATGTTTGGATCAACTTCACTGGAGCTTTGTCACCTACCTTGTGGTTTTCTGGAAGGGCCCAAAGGTTTGGATTCAATGAATCAGTGTTCCTTGGCTCTGAGCTTTGGCTGAGCACTGCAACTGAGACGTCAGGTCTATTTTTAGCTGTATGAATAGCGAAGAACCCTTTTGGAGTGGGTCCTAAAATGCCCTGAGACTCAACAAGAATGCGACAGTGGCGCTCAGCAGAGCTTGCTTGCAAGAGGTTTGTTTGTTCATTTGCACAGTACCTTTTTATCCCAGTATTTGCACTGAGTCACATTTCCTCTGCCCACTGTTTCCTTGTAAAATGTAGTATAATAATGAGGTACTCTTTTGCTAACTTAGCATTCAGCGCAGGTCCAGGAAGTTAAGCCTTTCTATTGATTGTTTTCTATGGTCAGGAGCACAAAAGGCTCTGCCGAAGTCTGCCTGCCAGCCCAGATCCATCAGCGAAGTGTGTTTGGAACGTAATTGCTTCACTTCCTTTGCAGACCCGCGCTATCGCTGCTGAGAGCTCGGGTCCCATTGTAGTTATCTGGCTGGGTGCATTAGGAGCTCGCAGCCAGGATACCTTATCTTATTTATTTTAATGCGTCCTTTAAACTTCGATACAGAACTCCTCACACGCGCTTTATGTCTGAGGCCCCGCAGATCAGTGCCAGGGCAGCGCTGCAGAGCCACAGCCCCGGCGTTAAGGAGCGATCGGAGCCGAGCGCAGCACGGACGCGGACACGGCTGCCACGGCGCGGGGTTCCGAGCGGCGTCCGAGCTCATACCGCACTTCTGAAGCCTAATCACGTTCCGACGTGATTTTTTAAATTCTCTGAGAAGTCCTTCACTCACCCTGTTACAGAGGTACAGAAAAAGCGGCACTCGATAAAGATGTCTGGGTGCACGACAGCCTCGTCGCTTCCCGTTCGCAGCAGCCCGCACTGACCGCAACCCCCGGGCCGCGGGTCGGGGCTGCGCGGCGCTGCGCCCGTGGGAGGGGAGCGCGCGGACGGAGCCGCTCCGCTGAGGGGGGAGAGCGGCTCTGCGCCCAGCCCACACGCGGTGTCACGGCGCCCTCTAGTGGCCCCGCGCGGCAGTGCGGTGTGGCGGCGCCCCCTGGCGGCCACGCACGGCGCCGTCCCGCCGCTCCCCGCAGCGCCCGATGCGCGTGGATTTCTGCGGTGTATTTTCTTTGCTCTGCTCCTGCTCTTTTCCTCCCGTGGAAAACAAGAGGACTGACAACCAATATCGCGTCCTGATAAGAGAAAATATGTTGATTTTGAGTACAACTCTTTCAACAAGATAGCTCACAATGCAGGGCGCTGGGACTGATCAGATGAGCCAGTTTGGATTTAGCCAACAGCGTTTGCAGCAGAGCAATACTGAGCTCTGCCAGCTCCTAGGCAGCTCAGCCTTCCCATGTTGGCTGAGAAAGAGCAGAAAAATCATGGAATCACAGAACCATTATGGTTGAAAAAGCCTTCTCAGATCACCAAGCCCAAGCCACCCGCCGCTGCCCACTAACCGTGTCCCTATTTGCCACATTCCACAATTTTGGAACACCTCCAGGGACAGCGAGTGACTCCACCACTCCTTGGACAGTCTGTTCCTGTGCCTCATCACTCTTTCAGAGAAGAAATGTTTCCTAATACCCAACCTTGCACAGTGTGAGCCATTGTCTCTCACTGCTAAGCAAGAAAGCAGGAGCTGAAGGGTAGCTCACTTTGCTGTGAGCTGGCGAAGGCAGGAAATTGATGTAGCCTAGACCAACACCTTATTTTAGAGATGTGAAATGGGATGAGCCACATTACTTCCATCTGCTGCCAGGCATCCTGCTGTCAGGTCTAGGCAGCTTTTGACAGCCTGCTGGACAGACCACCGGCCAGGGTGGGTGCTCGGGCTGCTCAGAACCCATCAGGAGACAGCAACCACCTGTCCCCATCACCTGAAAAGATATCGCAGGGTAAAGCAATGGCAGCTGCATAAGCCACACTCTCTGAGCTCATTAGGAGGTATTTAAAATGCTGATGTGGGAAAAGGCCCTTACAGGGGGCACTGACCCGAAGGAAAGGCTGGGAGTGTTGCAGAGCACCTGCAGAAGTGCTTTCTGGGCCGTGAGAGATGCAGCAAATGCTATACTAACAGCATCGAATGGTAACTGAAAACAGCATTTAGGACACGTGCAGTGCTGCACAAAGAGCTTTGACTGTCAGAATACTCTCTAATTGGGTTTTGGTTCTCAAGAACACATATCTTTGGATTTTGCATTAAAGGATAATGGTGGAGGAAGCAGTTCCAACACACACTGAGATGAGGTCAGAAGGACAAGTTACACAGAGAGCCGAGCCCAGCTCATCCTTCTTGGGTACTTCATTCAGGAGACACAGAAGAGCCTTCCTGACCCCACCTGGGTCATTTCCTACAAGCCCATTAAAGCAGGAGGGAAGCCAGTGCAAAACAAAAGCTCTGTAAAAAGGAGGAGAGTTCACTTCTCACTCCGCTTTCACTGAAAGAGTGAGAAAATTTCTTCTTGAGATGCTTTTAGAATGGGAGACAAAAGTCCTTCCAATCACTGCAGATCTGTTTAAACACTTACAAAGATGCTGACCTGATATTAGGTGAGTTCCTCTGGGCCGAGGCTCTGCCAGTAAGTTCACACAGGTTTCCCTGGGAACACTTGTTGTCGCTGCTTGATGATGCCGGCTGTTGTGTTTCTCAGTGGCTGTGATTCAGAACAACTCATTAATTCTTAGTTTCTCAGCTCTGGTTTTTACGGAATTTTTCACATAGATGAGACCTGCTTAATTTTCAGTATTTAATGTAATACTTCCCTTGGGGATTAAGGTGCAAAGTGAGATTTGAATTAGCAAAACATAGAAAAGTTTCTTGAAGCCACAGACCATTCAGTAACGTTTGAATTGGCAGCTACACACACTGGGCAAACAGTTTTTCTCCCTTGAAACATCTGCTCTATACCTCATCAAAATGTTCTGGGATAAATCAAATAAAACCACAGAGGTTTCAGGATTTTAGCAAATGGACGGAGGCACGAGCTGAAAGAGTGGAGTGCAGTTATAAGGTAAAATAACTGAGCATTGCTGGCAGTGCTGATCTTACAGAGAATTTGGTGATGCCAAGACATTGGTGTGACACGTTCCAGCTGGAACATAGGCTCCAGAACCTTTGGATTCAGAGTGGGTGTGAGGTGACACACCAAAGCGTGCCTTGTGTGCCACCCTCCAGGTCTGCAGAGCTTCCCAGCACATCAGAGGTCCCCCAGTCCCACCTCCTACCCTTCAATCTCCATCTCTGATGAGACCCTTGTCCATCCCCATTTGTGGTGGCACACAGAGCTGTCAGTGCACAACCTGTGGGATTTTAGGCCACCCATGGGGCTGCTTTACACCAGATTTCTGTGAATGGATGTCAGTAGAAAACCCGTTTACCCCTGGGCCACTTTTCAACAAGAGAATATTAAAAATGAAAAAGGGGCAGTTTAAGAGTCAGCACACACTGTGGAGGATGATTCTCCATTCCATAAAGCCAAATCATCTTTTTCTCAGAAAGAAAATAATGGGTTCTCATTCTGTCACGTAAAGCATTGGGTTCATCCTCACCTTACCAGAAACTGACATCTGTGCAAATAATGGCTTTGTGAACAGGTCAGCCTTGCTGTAGAAGTAGGATAAGATCAGGGAACAATTCTCAGGTCTGAGTCAGTGACCAAAAATTCAAAAAATGAACAAAATCTGCAGTGAAGGAAGGGCACTGTTAGCTTTAGCTTAATAGTTACACAATCAGCTAATCTTTACTCCAGAAGCAAACTCATCTCCTGCACAATTAGTTCTGGATCACTTAACCATAGCAGCAATCCAAAGCTGAGCCCGAATTCAGGTTACCAGCCCGACAGCAGCATGCAGGAGAGGAAGCTGACAGCCTCTGCAGTGAGCCCACAGATCTCTTTTTTTTCACAGTTAAAATGAGAATCACCCTCCAGAGGTGAACACCTCCCCCCTCCCCCCTCCCCTCGTGTTTACACACAGCTCTCTGTGCATCCCTCTGTTTCTCAACATGAAGGCCTGGGGTCCATACCAGGCACAGAGCCACAGCCCTGAGCACAGCACTGCCTGAGGTTGGTGAGGCTCCTGCTTGTGAGGATTCTAAGCCAGGTTACACAGAAGGTATGTTATTATCTAGGGGAGGGCATGAAGCTTTACAAACAAACCCTGTGCCAACTTTTCCAGCTTCAGATTTTAAAAACTGTTTATCCTAGTGTTACAGTGCAGGCTTTACCCAAAGCGCAGCATCCTGCTGAGCGGCTGCCACACCGTTATCACTGCTGACCGGCAGCTCA
The DNA here is from genome assembly GCF_019232065.1 of Centrocercus urophasianus. Lineage (NCBI taxonomy): Eukaryota > Metazoa > Chordata > Aves > Galliformes > Phasianidae > Centrocercus > Centrocercus urophasianus. The sequence continues at coordinate 281,458 of NW_024884800.1, read as the reverse complement.
GTTTCCCAAAGTGGGACAGACTGCATGCTGCCTGGCCACCAGACAGGGGTCAGTGCTCTGCCACAATTGGCCGAACGCTGGATATGTCTGTCTTGGCAGAATTCCTTTGGGATGATGCCGTTTTCTGGCAGGTGCTGCCTCTCTTGTACTGGCAGCTCTCGAGCCAAGTGGGCCTGAATGGAGGGGAGATGGACTGCAGGGCATGGCTCTGTGCTGCGCTCCTCCGCTGGCATGCACACAGCAGGGACTTCAGCTCAGACCTGAAATTCTCGTTCAGCCAACAGTAAATGAAGGGATTGTAGCAAGTGCTGCTCATGGCAAACCAGTGGAAAGCAAAGTACAGAGCATTGCTGCTGTGGATGGCCCTGCAGGAGATCAGCACCACGTAGCAGTTCAGGGGAAACCAGCAGACTGCAAACACAATCACCACCACCATCAGCATCTTCAGCGTCATCTTCTTCTTCCTCTGATGGGCGTAGTACTGCTCCATAGTGATGTCTCCAATGGCATTTCTCAGCCAGAGCTTCTTAGCCACGATGGTATAGGTAATGGAGATCACAAGCAAGGGCAGAACATACAGGAGAACAAATGTAGTCAAGTCCAAATACTTCCAGAAAAGGTCAGCAGGAGGAGGGAAGCTGGGGAGGCAAACCGTTCGTATTGTTCTGTTCCTGGGATCAGAGGGAGAGAGCTGTCAGTCCCACGGCACATTGCACAACACATGCATGCACTTATGCACACTTATGCATCTCAGTAAAGGTACAGGCAGTGGAACTCATTCAGTAACGTGGGTGAGAGCTTCTTTGGAGAATTCTATGTTAAGCCTGAGCTTTGGCCTCAGTGGAAATATTTTAAACGTATCCTCAGAAAATATAAATGTTCTAATGCTGAAGAGCATCTCTCTTCTGTGCCTGACTCAAATGACAGCGCTGAATCTCTGAGTCAACATCAACCAACAACAAGCCTGAAAGCAATTTCATTGATTTTCATTATCCATTTGAGAGAAAGTCACCATCGACTCAAAGCCAAGGAGACTTCTCTGCTTCCCCATGCTTCACATTTCAGTAACTCAGACGGAGAAACATGCATTAGAATCTGTGTGACCTTGACTAAACTGAGTATGTCCTACAAAGGATCACCGTGCAAATGTCTTACCCGATGTAAAACCTTGTCAAGGTCTGATAGATGGCATGAGGCAGTGAGAAGCAGCTGGCCATAACCCAGATGATAATGATGCAAATCCCTCCTTTCACCATGGACATGCGCGGCTTGAGAGGGTGCATGATAACCTGCAGAGAACAACCCGTTCAGTGGATTTAAAGTGCCCTCAACTGATAAAAATGACAAAAATCTACTAATTAAAATACAACATTATCAGAATTTTCTTTCAGGAGCTGCAGTATCTGTAGAATGAGCAGACTACCAAACTCCTTGGATGGGAATGGATGATCCGTGCTCCAACACCAGATGGAGCACAACCCAGGCAATCAGAGTGCCACCAGTTACTGTTTTAAACTTAATTTCTCTGTGTCATTTGTTGTGCTTATCAGTAACAGCCATTACTGCAGGCTCCAGCACTGCAAGAAAGCATACCTTGCAGGCTGCCTTGGGCTGCCTCTAGTTGGGTTTGGGATATCCCCAAGGATGGGAACTCCACAACCTCTCTAATTGGACCACCATTACCACGAGGAAGCAGGTTTTTGTCCAGCAGCATGAAAACCAGAATCCCTCAGCCCAGTTCCTTCATTCCCAAGACGCCGCAGGGTTTCAGGAACTGGAACTTGAAACCTAATGCATGTAGCTCCCTACCTCCCAACAAACACAGCTGCTAGGTGCATCACGTACCTGGTGACGATCCAGAGCGATGGCAGCGAGGGTCAGTACAGACACATGGACAGAACAGTACTGCACAAACCGGCTGATGTGACACATCAGCTTTCCAAAGACCCACGTGCTGCTTACAAACCGCACCTGGAGAGGTGAAACAATGGATTGGAACTGTGCACTGTCTGAAGGGCTGCAAATAGGCTTCCCAGGAGCACTGTAAGGAAGAAGTGCCATGATAAAGTTGCCACAAGTTCAAAACTCAGAGATGAATTCATGGAAGAACTCATGGATGGGTTGGAAAGGAGCTGGTGCTCTGCATTGGGAGCATCTCCGAAAGCTCGTGGCCACTCAGCAGTGAATGGGGATGGCAGCCTCAACTCCACACTGATCTCTGAGGCTGGCTCCCTCTTATCACATTGTTAGAGATACATCAACAGCAATTTCATAGGTGTCAGCTAGCTTAGACAAACAGAAGAAAAAATTTCCCTCCAGTTGAGAAAGCAACTAACACTTTACCAGGAAATGAGCCCTCCTCATCGATCTGACCTCTGGTGCCCATGTTATCCCCACCAGGCATGAAATCCCACTGCTGCTGGGGGGAGCATGTGAAGTCTGAAGCCAGAGCACAGCAGAAAGGCTCGTGCCATTCCGTACGAATTCCTGGAAGGCGCTGCTTCTTGTGCCTTTCCTACAGAGGCAGTTATTCCAAGTACCTGCTGTTGTTTTGCTCCCTGCACACACGTTGTTCAAGTGCTAAGTAAGTGTTCCTCACTGCACAGCATTTGGTATAACTCATTCTGGAGGGAGATTAAGCTAATTTGAAATAAGGCACATTTACTGCAACACATATGTCCACACAGAAGATTAGTCAAGACTAGCTAATGCTTTCAATTAACCTACCATTTTAATTCTAATTATACTCCCACAGAGACAACTCAGTAACAACAAAACCGTAGCAATTTTCTTTTTCTCTAAAGTTGATGCAAAGCTCTTTTCTAAGAGGGATTGCAGTTTCTTAATTACCTATGCCCAATATGTAACTGCTGTGCCAATGCTCACATTGTTCTCCCCCAGAACAATCCCAAAAGAGCAAAGCAGAGAAACCCCACCAAAGACATAGGATTGGCTTGAGAAAAGGAGAATTCAAGTCAGCAATGCAGGGAGTGCTTCTGGAAGGTGGAAGGGAGCTGTGGGCAGCTATGGCCAGGGAGCACAATAGGAGCACTCGGGATGCTCAGGATCCAGAGGACTCTGCCAAACTCAGCTACACTGACAGTCCTGCACTGCATCACTTGTAGGCAATGCAGCAGCCTATTCGTCCCACCTCACTCTGTTTTTCTCTTTATGGCCACCATTATTTAGTGCCTGGGAGCAAACAAAGGACTCCCAGCTCTGGTTAGAGGCACACAGAGCTGCATGGCACAGCACAGACCTCACAGTCTTCACAAGCAGCGACTGCTTGTGTTTCTATAGCAAATTGACAGCTAATTGTGCCTTCAAGTGCTAAACATATCCCAGCTCCCTTCCCCACTAAAGCACAAGCAGGACACCCCAGTATTGTCTGCATCCTGGAGAGGGAACAGTACCAGGAGGGGAGGCCTCCTGGTGGGCTCTGGGACACAGAGGCAAGTGGCCCCATCTCTGCACCAAGCCCATATCTGCACAGGGGAAGCTGTGCACAGCACACAGCCCACCCAGGAGATAAGAGCAGGGGGAGAGAGCTGCTAGAAAATTCTGTATGCCAGCAGGTTGTTGATGTGTGCATGCACACAGCTCCCTGCTCCACATCCCACCACCCCACCAAGCCTTGCCCAAGTCCTACCAGCGTGAAGGGGGTGTTGAGGACAGTGATCATCACATCGGCCACGGCCAGGTTGATGATGAAGAGGCTGGTGGCAGAGTGCATCCTCTTGTTCTTGATCACCACATGGCACACCAGGGTGTTTCCAAAGAGTGAGATGCAGATGATCACTGAGTAAGCTATGATCAGCAGCGCCTGCACCGTCCTGCTCTGGGATTCGCCCTCGTATTTCGTCTCACTGTCAAAGTCTCCCAAGTCCTCCAGGTCCAAATCACTGTGGAAGAAGGACTGATTTGGGAAGCTGTACCGTGCGGAGAGGAAGCTGGTGCCGGTGTGATTCTCTGCTCTCCAGAAGGGCTTGGAGATGTACTGCAGAGGGAACCACGTGTGCCTGCTCATGGCTCAGGAAGTGCAGCCGCGGGGCCAGCAGAAAGTTTCCCTGCCCTCCTCCTTCCTAGGAGCTCAGGTGCTACAGTCAGCGGTTGCAGAGAGGAACATGCATGCTTGCATTATAAAAATATGCCCTGCAGATGCAAAGCGCATAAAGGAGTTGATAAATGGGTCCTTCTTCCTGTGCTGATTGTGCATCAGCTGCGCTCCAGGACTCTCCAGGTACTGCTCTTCTTTTTCAGTCCCATACGTCCTGTATACAGGAGACGATTCAGATGCTGAAATATCCCCAAACACTTCCTCTATGTAGGAAGAAATCCTATGAAATATTTACTTTCAGGTACTGTTCTTCTCTCTCACAGCTTCTCCTTGGAAAAGTGCTTTATTGCTATTCCACACAGTCCTTCATCAGTCAGCACTCCATTTCCCAACAGTTTTCAGAGCTTATCAGAACAACAACAACAACAAAAAAAAAAAAAAAAGGGGAAGCCTTTCCCATTTCTTTCCATCCTCAGAGTATCTCTGAGCTATTCACTGGAAGCAGCTTTGCTCAGAGACTGAGTGGTCCCCGCTTTCCTCACTATATGTACAGCCTGCCAGATGACACACTGCATGTGAAATAGCCAATGGTGTATCTCCTCCTGGCTCACCCTGAGATGGATTGCAGCCCCACAGACAGGTGATTGGAGTATCTGACAACCACAGATTCTAGCAGAGCAGCAAAATACAGAGAGATGGATGTGCCCTTATTTTCCCTCTTTCCCGTCTTCTCTCCCTCCTTTCTGTATACCCAGCACAAAAGCTTGGTGGAGTACAGCCTTTTTACTAAATTTCAACATCTTTTTTCTGCTTTTCACAAACAGAGAGTATCTGAAGAGTTCTGCCTCTGGTGAGCTCCCCACTTTGTGCCTGGCACTGTCCCCTTTGCAACCCCCCAGTGATGCAGAGCACATCATAAAAACTGAAATGCAATATTGAAATGAGAGCAGAAGTTCCAGGATGCTGCTGGATGTCCACAGTGACTCTATCACAGCTTGGCCAGCTGGACATCGAGGCAGGGTGGGAGAGCAGGAGCAGAAAGGCAGGAATCCTTCATGTTCTTTGCTTCCTCTCCAACTCCAGACAAATCCACCCGCAGAGCAGCGCTGCCCCTGACTCAGAGCCCTGTGGTCAACAGGGGGGCTGCTGCAGCACCAACAGTCAGGTTTCATCCTGTGTTGGAGATAAAGGCAGCTTCACCTTTCTGGCAGACTCAGCATCTCAGCACTGCCTTGGCAATTCATAACACCTTTGGCCATTCAGAATGTCTTTTGCCATAAGTGTTTTTGCCATATGCCCATCACTGGGACTGAGCCCAGCGTGCAGCTGGTTCAGGGCATGAGCATCAGGGGGCTGCTGCAGCTTTTTCCTCTTCTCTTCTGCTCTGTAGGGGCACAAATCCGCCCGGCCAGGATGAGGTCAGCTGTCACAGGCACATCACTGCCTGCCTTAGTTCCAGGATACCTTCTGTGTGCCTGCAGGACTTTTCCCCATCTCACAAATAAAAGCCAGATAATTCAGCAATCAGCTTCACTGTAAGTTCTGTAGAAGTGCGCAGGGTCAAGAATGCTCACTCCTGCACATTCATTTAAGCTAATTTTAAAGAAAGGGTTTCAAAAGACACAATTCATCTTCATTACCAGACAGTGTAGAACTGCATGCCAAAAGCTGATAGTTACGTAGTCTTTCTCCCCACGTCCTGTTATCACAGTCTTAGCAGTGTGCATTTTTAAGTGCTTGTTCCTGCCTGCTCCTGTGAAGATTTTAAGAAAAAAAAAAATTAAGATGGCTTCATTTCCTTTTTTTTTTTTTCCAGTGGAAGGATGTAGATACTTGAATTCAGAGAGGAGTAAAACAGATGCAATTCTAGAGTAAACAGAGGTGTAAAAGAGATCTCTTCTTTACTCTGTTGTGCTTTGGGGTGAAATAAAACTAATCACAAATAACTGCCTGGAAGAGGAGAGGCCAGAGCCAGCTACATTCACTTTGTACACTCACAAACCAGCAGTGTCCATCATCAAGGATGGCCCCAAGCGCTGGACATCATTAGTTTCGTGATCAATCGATTTCATTAACAAATATCTACCTTCCAGTGGATAATTCCGGGCTTCATCTTGTAATTAGCCCTGCTTGTTTAATCAAGAGGAGTAGGTAGTTCAAGAGACAATTTAAAAAGCTATTTTTGAGACTTGTTCAAAGAAAGCCCAGCAGCAGCCAGGGCATCACCTGGCAGATCCATCACACTGCCCTCACCGGTACTGCAGGTACGTTCCATTGGCAGAGCACTGCCAGGACCACAGCCAGGGACGTCGGTTGTGATGGAGGCCCAAAGTGAAACGAGTTGATGGTGGTATCTTGTGCTTCAGCTGGGAGGGTTCTCCTACGCTTGGGTGATGCCAGTGGGAGCAGTCACATCATTCACACAGATGTGGGTCTGCAGCTGAATTGTTCAGGGCAACTAAAGTCCCAGATAGTGATATCTTCATTCTTTTCTCAGTATCAAAAATATTTTAATATACATAATCCATTTATGATTTTCACATCAGCTGTCGGGATTGTGCTTGGCTGACAAAGTCAGAATTCAGTGGCAAAAGTGCCATTGTGTAACAAGCTCAGCAGAGTGAAAATGCTTCCATTACCTGCATAATGAGCTTGAAAAGCTGAATAATATTGTCCCTACAGGTTCCTACAAGTTATTCCATATTTATGAGGTACATAAATACTTTACATGATGATATGAGAGTGATGCTGAATATACAAGGCCACTGCATTAGACAGTTTGCCAGTCCCAAAGTTCCTACCATGCTCAAGAGGTGCATTTCTCTGCTTCCCAGCAGTGCACCCACCTGCTTCTCAGCAAGCACAGTTACTGGTGCTGGGTAGGGGCCTCCCGCAGCCCTTGAAAGGTCATGAGAGCTGCCCCTGCTAAAGCTGCTCACACATTCACAATCTGAGCCATTTCCCCCTACCTTAGGAATGCAATGGAGAGCAGCAGAGAACCACAGGGGGTGGGCAGCATCCTCAAGGCACCGTGCAACATCTTCAGGGCACAGCAGTGCTGGGTGTGAGCCCGTGTGGTGCAAAAGCCGATCGTGGACTTCTGGTTTGAAAGAGAAAATGACTGAGCTTTGCCATTTGGAGCTGAAAGCAGCTGGGGAAGATGCAATGTTTCATTGCTTGAGTGTGGACAAGAGCTAGAAAATTCAGAGGTTACATTTTCTAAGTGTAAATATTCCCATCAACGTGCCAATTGCACCAGAGAGCACACTGGAAGTTCTCCAGAGAAGCCAGCAGTTTGTACTTTTATTTTAAATACACAGTTCGGTGAAGGAGCAGAAGCAATTTGAGCTGTATACCAATCTCCT